>NC_072739.1:129987070-130287070 GCF_026930045.1 Uloborus diversus | reverse complement strand
GCACTTGTTTTCATTGCGTGCTTTCGAAAGTTTCAGTTTAGATTTGCTGCTGGACTATAAAATTGCGAGCTGCGCATGCGTCGACTCTTACTTTCTTGCTATACGGGAAACGTTTTTGATTATAGCAGAAAACTGCGGAGGGCGTACGAATCTGTGTATTACGGAAAACTTTTTTATATATTCAGAGAGTTTTCCGAGATTTTTTACAGTGTATCAATAGTACTTTCTTAAGGATAATTGTCAAGATGCAGAGTTAAGATATGAAGAGTTGAAACAAAAAACTATTTAGTGAAAAAAAATAAATGAAGTCTAACTTTTTATATGGTTCTCAAGTCTTCTCTCATTGTATTTAGATAAATCAGAAGCAAAAAATAAAAAAGAAATTAAAAAAAAATTAACATACAAAATTTGACATTAGACGACCAATAGTCATCGACATTTATGAAATGCAGCCTTTTGTTACTTTCTGAGTTGACAACCCTTGTAAGTTGGCCACCTGTCTAAGCTGACCATCTTATCAAACCTGTTGTATTCGTTCTACGTCATATATTTGTCAATATTCATTTGTTGACCACCTGTCTAAGTTAAGTCGATCACTCAAGTACTGCACCGTAAATGGTCAACTACTCAATTGTCACTGCACCACTTTACGCTCGAAGTCAATTACACCTATTTTGGGGGAAATATTGCGGCTAACACGGTATTAAAATATTATATGTGTGTATGTCGTGTGTGATTTTTAAAAATTATATGAGCTTTTGTGGTGTACTTTTACGCATCATACCATAACATTTGCTTGGATTTTTCAACAGCACTGAAAAATATACATATTTTGCTTTTTACTTCGACAACATGTCATTCTTCTGAAAGTGCAATACTGTTCCAATTTCGTCATCTGCACGGTCCCAACTAATTTTGAACCCTAAGATTTCCTTAAAGTTTGGTCACAAATGTTACAACTTTTTTGTGTAGGTATTATTCTTCAATGGAGATAGATTCTCTAAATGCAGTGAAGGGGACTTGAGGACTACGTAAAAAGTTAGACTTCGTATTTTTTCGCTATTTTATTTTTTCGCTTAAAATTTTTCATATCTTATTTCTGAACTTCGTTTAATCGAAAGTATGCCTAGCGGTTGCGAAAATCGAGGTCTTCCAGATTAAATGGGGACAAACTGTATTTATTTTCGTTAATGGTTATGGAGCTGTAAATCCCTTTTAAAATTTTATGTATTCTTGGAAAAATTATTGTAAATTAGACTGGAGTGGTTTTTTTTTCCTAATTTGCTGAAAACGTTACAGAGGGTGTTGATTATCTTGCAAATTGATAAGTTTTCTTCCTGTTAATTTTGATAAGTTTTCTTCCTGTTTAATTTTAACGCAATTTAGGAACTATACTGCCATGGGGAGGTAAAGCGCAGTACGAGTTTTTGAGATGTACGAAGAAACGCGTTTTGAATTCCGTACTAACAGTAGGGAAATTAAGGAATTTGTAGCTTTTTCGCGCTTCATTTTCAGCGGAAACCATACAACCAAGCTTGTACAATAAAGCTAAAGTAAAATTTGTGACAAAAATGTAAAAAAAAAGACAAATTAAAAATTTGCAGGTACTGCGCTTTTTTTTCCCCACGGCAGTATGACATTCAAGTCTTTCTCCGTAGTATTAAGTAAGATGACTTCTGGTGCAAAAAGTTGTCAAAGACATAAATGTACACTTTGCAATATCTCAAAGTTAAATTTTTTTATACCATTGCATGGTATTTCAAACTAGTTTAAAAACGAAATGAGTATTGTTTGCATTCTAGGAGATACATTTACGTTAATCTTTATTTGCTTACAAACAAACAGGGGTGCCGCAATTTAATTTCATTTTCTCAAATATACACAACATGACGCAACACGGATTTCATTGACCGCAGAAAAACTTCTTTTTTTTCTTCTTTGGACCTTCTCCAAACAGTTTTCCATTTCTTTTGAAGTCATAAGCATACAAACGCATTAAGATTGCATTTGATTCAATTACTTAAAATCGCGCTAAAAATAAAATTCATCGCCTGCTGTATAGTCGAACCTGTCTATCTCGAATTTTACGGGAGAGAAGAAAAATTCGAGATATGGAGGTTTTGAGATACAGAGGTTTTGAAAAAAGTTCTAAAAATAAGTAATTGGAGCAATGACTCGAAAGTAAAACTTTGGAAGCAATTTTACTAATCAACAATGTCCCTTTCCTCTCCGTTTCCGAATGGATGTAATTGCTGGAAAACTTGCTTCTTGTACATAAAGTTTTAATTCTGGAGTATTATGTGACTGCTAATATTAAGAAAAATGCTTTTTCTCTCCAAATTCTAGTTAATAAAGATCGTTGGGGATCGAATTCAAGAAAGACACTTTAGTCGAAATTCGAGATATACAGGTTTCAGAAAATTTCATTCGAGACAAACATGGGGGAAAACATTGAATTAATACTTTATGTGCAGGGAAAAGGAAAAACTTCGACATAGAGAGGTTTTCGAGATAGGCAGGTTCGAGATAAACAGGTTCGACTACAGTAGAACCTCTCAATAAGGGACACTAAGGGGACTGGACATTTTGTCCCTTAAATGGAGGTGGCTCTCATTCGTAGGTAGACGAATTGATGCATGCCGTGTAATTAGTAGTATAATATCACAATAAACACTAACTATTAACAATTAAGATTAAATACTGAAAATGCTTCATATATGCTAAGTAAAAAACACAACTATTCAAATTTATAAGTTTATATTATTTTATTAATTAAAATTTAATCAAAAATTTTGTAATGGAAAAGTTTTGTAGCATACAGAAAATTTTTTGAAGTAATTCATTACATGTATTTGTTTTATGTTATGTAATTTACAATGTAATACTATGTGAATTACAATTAATGTTCAAAAAAAAGCTTAAATTTTATATACCAAGCTAATTAGTTGCTGTGCACCCTCCGTCGGCCCTGAACCTACTTGAATAAATTGTTGAGAGGGCAAATCATGCATTTTAATTTCGGCAAGTGGTTTTACTCTACATTACTTGTTTCCTTCACATATGTTTATGTCAAACTTACCACAATTAATTTTTACAGAAAACGTGAATCTTGAATTTCAGTAAATTCACTATTTCTTAAGCGTTTATACATTATTTTTTGCTTTGTGACTGTCCCTTAAACAGAGTGTCCCTTAATTAGAGGTAAATACATGAAAATTCCTATTCAAAGGGACTGAGACCAGAAAAAATGTAACTTAAACAGAGGTGCCCCTTAATGGAGGTTCTACTGTATATATTTTTTATTCATTGCTACGTTTAGCAAGTTACTTATTTCATTTATTTATTTATCTATTTGTTATATTATTCATTTATTTATTTATTATTTTATTTTATTTTATGTATTGGTTTCTTTATTTTTTATTTGTTTTATTAATTTATTTATGCATAGTTTTATTTATTATTATTTATTTTTTTGTAACGTGATTCCACTAAGGGGTTGTTTCCGTCAGTCAAAAGTACTACTTTTAGTCACTGAAGTTGATAGAATGAGCAAAAAAAAAAAAAAAACTTAAATAAATAAATAACATGGACCGAGAAAATACTTTCATTTTCCCCACAGTTATTTTTTTAATTATTTTTTTTTTTAATGTCCAATTTTCAAACAAGGCGTGGTCTTTTGACGTCACAAATGATGACGTCACAAATTGAGTCTGCGCACCGATTTAAATATTTTTTAAAAATAGTAAACTTTGTCAAATTATTTAAAAAATGGTTAAATCCTATGTTTTTAAGCATGCTCTTAAGCAGAAAAAACAAAACTTTTAAAATTTTGGAAACGACCCCATTAACAAAATGGCGATTGTGAGATTAAAAAAAAAATAGTTAAATAACTTTTCAGAATTCCTCGGCTCTAGAATGCTTTCAAACCTCACGTTTTTAAATTTCCCTGTCAAGAACTTCTACTTGAACTATAACACGCCAGCTTTATATATTTTTAACTGTATTTGTTTTATTACCATAAAATTTCGATAGTTCAAGAACAATTCTGAGATATTAATTTAGTAGAATAGTACATAAACTTGAACGTCCTTCACTTTATTGTTTTGAAACTGTCAAAAATGGCAAATAATTCGCAGTTTAAAGCGATTTTAAGTTCAATTTATATTACGAATACTTACACGTTTTTGTTTTTCATTCTTTTGAATCATAAACTCCACCATGACTTTGCACGTGCTTTAAAATTCAAAACAAACTTTTTATAGTGCTTAAACTTTCCTGGAGTTTGTATTTTATGATAGTTTGTATGATTGTTGTAGTCATTTACGCTAGGCAGGTGATCAAGGTCACTCACCATTCAGCCTTTTTTTCCTGCTCGTAGATGCATGAATAGGAGGAGTAAGCTTTTATTCCACAAACTATTTATTATTATTTTAATATTGTTATCAAGTACTAGTAATAAGTGGTAACAGATATGTGAAAAAAAAATTTAATCTATAAAAAATCTATTTTATTCTTTTCTCGGATTTCCATCCCCCCCCCCTTTAAACTCACATCAACTGCATTGAAAAGCGGGCTTCTTGAGACGCCGAAGCATGGATACTTTTAATAAGGTACTTTTAATTAGGAATAATTTGCAACTTTTGCGCTTTATTAAATCTATTTTTTTCTATTTTCTTTTTTATTTTCAACTAAATGACTTGCGGATGCTAAGAAAAACCGCATGTAATTATTTAGAAAACGAAAAATGAATGAAATAGAGAAACTATTGTTTTATGTTTAAAATTTAGTTTCCACAGCTCTGAAGAAAATTTCTTTCTTCACTTGATCTATTACAACTATACTACCTACATATGTTTGGTAGGAAAAGAATGTTTAGTCTTTTTACTTCCTTTTACAAAAAAGGAAGTATTGTTATTCGCGAAAAAATTTTCACCCAAAAATCGGCCATGATTTCCATTTTGCTCACCCCCAAATGAATGTTGAGTTTTTTTTTCAACCCGACCACACGTGGATATGTGCCTAGGAACTTACAGACACCAGAAATATCCATTTTGACGATCCCCGAGTTGATTACAACGAGTTTTCTCGTGATGTCTGTATATACGTATGTATGTGCGTATGTATGTCGCATAACTCAAGAACGGAATGTCCTAGAAAGTTGAAACTTGGTACGTAGACTCCTAGTGGGGTCTAGTTGTGCACCTCCCCTTGGTTGCATTCGGGTGTTTCTAAAGGGGTCTTTTGCCTCTTTTTGGGGGTATTGTTAATTTCGATGTAAACTCAAGTGGTGTTATAATTTGGCGGACACTTGGCGATACATCGCCAGTCTTTTGGTTGCCAAGTTTTGTCTCCAAGTTGGCGACAAATTTGGCGATTTTTTTTAAAAATCTGGTTTTAATTTGGCCACTGTTGGTGATATTTAGAGAGTAAACTATTGAATCACATTAATATTGCCAATAATGGGAAACTGACATTCAAAATGGAGTAAAACGAAGTCATGTGATGCACACATCTGCTCGTTTCTTTCTTAATCTTTAGGGCTTTTTTTTTCTTGACTGAAACCAACTATATATTGCACCCCAGCAAGGAATGGGACACAAATGAGAAGTTGGGAAAATCGTACTGGTTATTGATTTAAAATCTAAATTTAATGCTTTTTCTTGCCACAAAACTAGCCTACATAACTGGATGCGTGGTGGCGTAAAAATGATTTTATACTTCACCTGGTTTTGTGCGGTAGGTAATAGGGACCGCATAAAAAATATCACAAAAAAATTATTCTATTAAGCACTCGTTTTAAAGACAAGTTAGTTAGTGGAGTCCCAATTTGATTAAAATTTTCAAATACCGCAAAAAAAAAAAAAAAAAAAAAAAAGTAATATTAAAATTAAAAATCAAACCAAAAAAAAAAAAGAAAATTGCTCAAATAGGACTGCGCAAAAACAGGTTTGAATAATCAATATTGTCACATCATTAAAATTTCATGATTTAGAAGAAAATTTTGAACTTTAAGTCTGCATTTTTTTTTAGACAAGAAAAACTAACCAGTAAACATCACATCACAATGTTTTTGCCCGTAATTGTAAAATACTTGAGACAAAATCACTAAAATCTACTATTGCGTAAAACTTTGGTTTCTCAAATTCTGTTTTTATTTTTTTTTTCATTTGACTTGTGTCACTTTTCTTGGCGAGGTGCGATACATTTAAGAACCTCGTTAAAGTATTGTAGGTTAAGTCGTTTTGCAAACTATGAAAATATTTTACCATTGCACTTTGATCTGCTATTTCACTTTAACCCAAAATCCTCCTACTTCATAGATAGTAACCGCTATATTGGTTCAAGTATTTTTAAAAACTTGTCAGATACATAACCATTTCGAGCGATTTACAAACACGCATTCCTTACATTGGATACGCAACCAATTGTTTACTTCCACTAATGCCCAATGGCTCTACTTGAGTCATCTCCGTTAATTGTATTACTATAAGAAACAAAATGCCTAATCGATTACTAAACAAACTTGCAAAGAATAAAAAGAACATCAAGTTCTGCATCATTACAATGTTTGCTTCCCGATAAAAATCAGCTAAGGTTTCCAAGACTTCGGCGAAGTAAAACTTTCCCACACTAAATGTTACACTAACTGTTGTGATAGCAAAACTCACAGACCCTGTTATCGACATAATCAGATAGCTGACGACCAACATTTCGATTCTTTGTACGAAGTAATGAGAACTTGTGAACACTTCGTTCTTTATAGTTGCAGTCTGTTCGCGTTCTAATTGCGATAAGGAGATATAGCAATTACGTCACAATTTCATTTTCGTTTAATAGCTTTGAAGGATTTATTTTACAGAAAAAAAATGCATTGCTCGTTTTTTTCTAAGGGGCTGTTCATTAATGATGTCACGCTCTTTCTCAACATTTTCGACCTCTCCTCTAATTTGTCAAGTTTCACCTTACCCTTATCGTAACCCACGCCCTTATCCTGCCCCTCCTCTTTTCACATACAGTGAAACCTGTGTAAGTTGACCACTTGTGGTGCACTACTTTAGTGGTCAACTTAAACAGGTGGTCAACTTACAAAGGTTGATTTACATGATAAGAGCTAATTCCCTGTCTGAACAAGCGGTCAACTTAGACAGGTGATCAACTTCACAGGTTTTACTGTATCACCTTTTATTCATAAACGTATTGTAATAAAAAGTGTGATGTCACTCTTTGTCTTACCCTCTTCCTCCCCCTAGTCACAAACTGTCACAATTTCATGAACTCCCTCCTCCCTCATCGAGGGACATCATCTGTGGACGGCCCCTGAACATATTTAAACGCTCCCTCCACACCAAATTAGTCGCTATATTTAGGTTGAAATTTTTTCCCCGTATTAGCTCTACATTTAAATACTTTTGTTCTCAATATTGAAACTGATGATTTTGTGGTTTAAAGATATCTATCACTCATAAAATTATAAATTCCATTGAAAAGAAGAAAAAAATCATTTCAAACTAACAATACTACTCATCATTTCTTTCACTTATCCACATTTCAACACAACTTCTAATTATGGTGTTGTTGTTATTGGCTCGAAATTACGACTGAAATATGATTACCGTAGAATTAACATGTTGTCAGCAATGCATTGTTAAAAATTTCGATTGGTTCGAGGTTATTACTAGTACTGAAGAATGAGATATTTCAATAGATAATCAATCTTCTTTTCTGTAGAGTTTGTTACAATGTATAAATTCTTAACGTAATTGCTAGCTTTGCATCAGTTACGACGCGAAGTGGGCTCGCAAGTTACGAATTTGTTTTACATTTTTATGAATAATTTTCATTATATATCTTCTCTTCCTGTAGAATAGTTAAAAAAGGAGCAATATTCTTTGGCGCATTTAGGTTTTAGGCGCGTACTTAGTTTTGTTGGGGTGTTCGCAGGGTGGGTCGAAAGGAAGGGGAGGGGCATGGCGAAACTGCAACTAAGAGGGATGTTTTATAGGTATTTTTCTCGTAGCTTGGAGGGGTGTTGTTCTTGGCGGTTTTATGTAGTAATTGGGGAGTACGCCTTCACTCTTTTACGAGGGCATTCCTACATTTTCTGCATTTTGCTTGAATATTTTTAGTAACTTCAAGGTGATATGTTATCAAATAACATTTCCGTATCAAGAACTCAATACTTAAATCAGTACCAAATTAGTTTCGAAAATCCAGAGGTTGCCCGCTCTTAAGCCGCGCCCTTTTTTTTGAAGTACACTCTATTACCAATAGGGATGTGTCATACATGAATGAACTGGCCTATAAGACAGGCTCCTTAAAGTGAACGGTGCAAAATTGTCTCCAAAAAGCGAAAGGTCGTTCTTTTGATCGGTAAACTGTTTTCAGTTTCAAACGTTGTACTGACGTCTTATGAACACTTTTTGACTAAAGTAATAATACTTTGCCATAAATGATACTGTATACTTGCCATAGTTTCTTACATTTTGCTATATATATATATATATATATATATATATATATATATATATATATATATATATATATATATATATATATATATATATATATATATATATATATATATTATAAACTCTAATTGTTTTTTCTTAAAAGAATATTTGTGATCAAATGAAACATTTTCAATGTATGTAAATAATTCTCTCAGAGTTTACCTGCAACTTTTTGTTATGAACGAAGTCACTCAAATGATTGAGCTCAATGTACGGGTAAAAAAAGTGAACGATCCTGCAATTAACGGGCATTAAAAAGAACGACATTGTCCATTTCTAATCACCAGTATACCGGAGAAGTAAGTTTGTTTCCTAACGAATTTATGATTCATTAACTGGAAGATTTTTTTGATGAATTATTTAGTGGTGAAGAGCTCTTACAAAATGGGGCGTAATTTAGGAGTGGGCAAATTTTGTAACCAATTCGGGAACTGTTTAAAGAGGGATTGCTCGGATATTCATATTTGTTGATGACAGTAGAGCATCTTAGAGCAGGCATTATAAGTGGAGGAAGCGAGTCCAGTCATTGCCATGGCAAAAACTTGGGTAGAGATCTCAAGTCACGTAACTTAACAACGACGAATGGTTGACATGTTTTGCGTGAAACTAGAGAAAGAAACCTGATTTCTTCCAATGCTTCGCTTTAAAATCTATCACGTGACTTGGTGTGTTTGTTTCACGAATGGTTCTTCACTCCCTCCATTTTATCTCTTCCCAATGCTTGAAATCTCTGAAAATGATTCAAATCCATGCTATTAAAACCTATGCGCGTCTGTCTGTGTGCATGTCTGTCTATTACCTTTTCTCCTCGCGACTATCAATGTGTACCAGATCAACACTGGTACCGTTGAATATAGAACACCTGGGGAAAGCCATTACATCCAGTTTCACCCCTCCAAACATTCAGCGGCAGGACATCCAGTCTTGAGCATATTCTGAGGACATCCCCACACCCCTAGATGTCCTGAGGATCTCCAGGGATTAAGCATTAAAATCGTAAGTTGTCCCCGACTGTGGCCTTCATCGAGCCACTTTAACTCAACTGGGTGACGTAAAATTCTTGATTTTTCAGGGAAGCTCGATCGCCCTCTCTCATCTCTCTCATCTTTGTACGACTTTAATTAGCGGTAATATTAATTGAAAACGGATTTTTCTGCCAACTTTTCGGCTTATCGGAAGCTCGCCCAGTAGGTGACCTCTCATCTATAATTATTTTATTTCGAACGAAATTAGATTCTGTGAGAGGCGACACAGCGTGCCAATATTTCTGGTTGGAGAAAAGCGGATTGAGTTAGACGCGACGCTGCGATTTTTGAGGCGGTTAATGTGGCTTGACGCTGTCGAAGTAAACAGTCGTATGCGGTATATTTAACCGTCCGGGGCTTCTGCATTATATTTGCAATTATTGCAACTTTGGTTCCCCTTTATCCTTAGTCTTTTTTTTTTTATATTTCTTATATAAGTTGTGATAAGGCTTTGATTCATTATCATACTTTGGGTAATTTCTTGCTATTTCTGCTATTTTCATTACTTTCATAATTATTTCAATTCAATTTGATACCCCTCAATAATTTTATTTAGAATTAGGCTGTTGTTTTGTTTTTGATTTAATACACACCTTTCATTCATTCGCCGATCCATTGATGCTCCAAGTTTGTATGCAAGAAATGATGTGCAGCTTAAACGGCAAAAAGGTGGGGCTGTAAAACCAAGTCAGCATATTTTCTTCTAACTGTAGCCACAATTAAAAATGTTGCATATGTATGCATGAATATCAATCGTCTTAATAAATCTTCTCACGGAGAAACAATGGAACAAAAATTTTCAACTGTTATTTTTGATTTACTGTAAACTATAATTGTACATTATTTAAAAACAGCTCTGCAAAATCGGGGAAATCATTTACATATAACTTACTTAGCGGTACATTTTGTCATATGTCTTGTTCTAGCACCGTTTCACCCATTAAGAGAACAGAAGATATAAGTTGTTTGTCGATTGATAAGGTTTATTGACGTAAGTTAAAGAATTGGCGATACTTCGCCAAAGAATAGTGCAGAAAAATGGAAGAAGATAACAAAAGGGTACATAGAACGTAACTGAAATACTGATACTGTTCTCCTTTAAGTACCCAAATATTTACTTTTGAAAGATTATAGCCCTTTCGTTTGAGCAGCACTGGACAAACATAGGCTTTTCTAAAGAGCTCAGACATTTTCTTCGTGATGGAAAAGTAAACAATGATTGGTTAGTTTAATGGACATAAGACACCAATTATTTTATCAGTATAGCCGATTAGACGACAGTTCCCATCGAAACAGGCGTGATAGGGTGAGATAAGAATGTTTGGAACTGAAAGTGAGTAATTATTTTCTGATTAAGATAGAACAGAAGGTTGCTAAAATTTAAGAGCCATCGATCGAAACCCTGTCCCCATTTTATTTGTCAAGATAATGATCTTGTCCGTGCTTCCGAGTTTTTCGATGTCGTGTCAAAATTCATTCTAAAATTAATTTTAACAGTTGTTTTAATGATAAAAACTACGGAAATTTTGTCACATATGTGTAATCAAACAAGAAAAAAAGTCAATGAAAGAAATTTTGTATTATTCCGTTCAATTTCGAAGGCTTACTCTTCAAGAAAGTATTTATTTTGGTTATTGAATGGCTCGATATTTTTTTTCTCAAGATACACGGAACAAGAGAAACATTGTGAGGCTCTGAGAAGTTGATCATCCCCGAATAGGGAGGGGTAATTGGCGCTAAGTTGAGTTGAGAAACTTTCTTAGTAGTTTCTCAAAAATATTCCAACTAAAATCCGAGCCAACAACGCGTCTATTTTTCACTAAACTCCCCTAAAACAGGTAAACATAGTCAAGGTCACAGCTCAACTAACCAGAGCTTCACTTTACATAAATTAAATATTGTATTTGAACCATTGAGAAGAGATTTGAACTATTTTACAAAAATATAAGTTGATTGACATGCTATTATTTTTTATTGAGACTGGGGTTGTCGCCAACAGATATCAGTCACAACAAATGTACTATGATCGAACTCCCTTATAACGAACGCGAAAAGAGCGCGATATTTGTTAGTTATAACCGAATGCTCATAAAAACGAATTTATAAAAAAAAAAAATCAAACAATGTATTCGTGCCTGATTTGTTTATTATTATTACATATTAATATTGTACAGTCCAAGGAAGTATGTATATTTGGCCTGAAAGATTTTTTAACTGCAAAAAATCAGACATAGTGTGGAGTCCTATGGGGGGAGGGGGTCCGCTTGAGGGAAGAATCCCCCTCCTTCCATCATTTGAATTCCTGAACATCAAAAGACTTCTATGACAAATTTGGCAAAGATCCGACGTAAACTGGAATTGTACAGGAACATACACACACACACACCTATACTAATAATATAAAGCTGAAGAGTTTGTTTTAATAGAAAAAAAATTGCTTTAACTTAATTTATTATTAGATACTTTACAATTTTTGCAGCGTAAAAAAGTACTGTAAAAGCACTTTTTTTCGTGAAAATGAAGATATCGGTGAATTTGAGAGCAGAAAATGTTGCGAATTTTATATGAACTAAACCAAAAATAGATTTGTATAATAAAGTGATAAATGTATAATAAACTCTCTCTCTCTGCGAGGCTAAAATGTTCGCGATACGGCGCCTTCACAAAAAGTAAATCCTCGTGAAAATGACTGCTTTAACAGTAATTAAATCGAATGGACTACATTTTTTTTACTATTAAGTAAGGATGAAAAAACAGTTGCTTTGCATTTTTAGCATCTAAACCGCAACGCGCTTAGCTTAAAACCACAAAGGTCACCTTCGACTTTTTTTCTTGACACCACTTCAAGTTCTAACTCCCACACTATAAAACGTTTGTAAAAGGATATACGGAAGTGAACTCTACTTAAATTACGTTTTAAACTACAACAAAAAGTAATTTAATTCTGAAGTTATATGAGATTTTTAGTGCCCTTTCTGAGATTCTCCAATGATGTAAATGCGTTAATTGCTTCTAATTCCTTGCGGTATATTTCGAAACGATAAAAAACATTTTAATGAAAACCATCTCTCTCTTTTATCTATCTGTACCCATTTGATGCGTTCTATGAAGTATTTGGTTTATTACTGCAAAAATAATGAAATGTAATGTAAATTGGTTTCGATCGAACTTTTCTTTTGATGGGTCCTCCCAAATCCTAAAGGTGAGTTCCCTCAAATATTTTTTTCTAACAACAGCATGGTCCGTGCTTTGTAGACAGGGCCCGACTTAACCTGTAGGCCCATGAAACCCGGCAGAGTGATCTCCTCGTTTCACCCCGTCCCCCCCCAAAAAATAAACTATTTCAAAATTTTTACTAAAATATGGCTTCTTTTTTTTTGTTACGGTGTTTAACATCCATAGCGATTTATATAATGCATATCAATGAGACTTTTGACATTAAAACAACTATTTTTTTGCTATGTGTACCTTAGCGTGTAACATATGCAATTCGAAAAAAGGTATGCGGTTGCAACGCATCAGAACTTTTGTAGAATGTACTGCTCACAGAAGCCTCTACAGATGCGCCTGGCTTACTGTCCTAAAATTTCTATATCTGGCCCTGCTTGTAGCAAGAACAAAGATTGTCAGAATTTGATCAAATTTAGTTTCCGATGGAAACTAATGATACAGAATAATATAGAAGTTAACTACAGTGGACGCCGGTTAATTGAATTAGTGGTTAGTTGAATTAGCCGCTTTAATGAATCAAATCGTCAGAAAAAGAACATGACCCAGCTTCATTGAATTAGCCGCTTTATATAGAATGAAATCTGTTTTAAACAAACGTGATTTATATAAGTGGCTGCCACTGACTAGAATTTAAAAGTTTTCTAATTGTTCATGAAGTAAGGGAATGAAGGGGCAAAGTTAAGGTAACTTACAATTTTTCAAAATGAACAAATTGGAAATGTGTTCTGAAAATTACAGTTCATAAAGAGAGATCAGCGCTTTCTATAATAAGACTTTAATTTAGGCATTTTTCATTTTTGAAGCAAGCACACATTTAAGGATTTTGGGCTTTTCAAACTTTAAAAAAAAGAAAATACATGTTTTCGAGCCTTTCCTTGATTCATGTCATTAATTTAAAAACGTTTTTAAAAATTTTTTTCATTTTCTTGTTCTTAATTTTATCGTCGATATTCTCACAAATCTGTGCTTGTAATTATTATCGTAAATTGGCTTTCTAAGTTACTTTAATAAACAAGACACGCAACCAGTAACATCGTAAGACGCGAAAACCACTTCTGATATCCGGTTCTAACCGAACCTTCCGTTCGATTTCGTCTGGTGTCTTTGTGTTGTTGCAGACCATTTGCCAAATCGAAAGACTAGTAGCAGCTCATCTGTCATTTCGGTACTGCCCTCTCTCTGTTTTATTATTATTTATGGATTTGTTTTCCCACGGACAAAAGGCAAAAGAACAGTAAATTGGATTTGGCGAAAGAAGTCTTTTGTTTGAAATTTTGCAATGATGTGAGCACAAAATTAATTTTAATTAAGGATTTGTTTTACCCCCTTTTTTTTAATTTGAAAGTATTTCTTGTTGAAATGCTGTATTTTAGCACTGAAGATTCCATTCGAAGCATAATAACCTTTTATGTACGCATAGTTATTTAACTTATATGTATATAAAATATAAATAAAATCTTTAAAAATAAATTCGATAATCTTTTACAACTCCACCTGATATGAGACTTTCCTGACGTTTTAGACTGATCAAGAAAACCTATTTAACTCATTGCTTAACAATTCAGTGGCATTGGTTCATACTCTTCTGTTAATAAACTTTTAGTTTCTACAGTCAAGTGCCCATACTAGGACAGTTTTGTACTTTTACCTTTAGCTGGAAAGCATTAATCAAATGTTTCCCTGTCGAACGAAGTATTTTATTTTTAGGGTGTACCTTAATACTTCACCTCAAGACAAGGTATAGGTATGCAGATAAAAATTCCTTAAAAAGTAATAGAAAAAAAAAATGTTCATTGTACCAAGCTAGGGACCCCCTCCGTAACTTGGGACACTTTTTATTTTGATCTTTCTTTCATGTATTCAGCAATAGATAATAGTTTGGGACACCAACTATCATTTTAAAGAATTTTTTTTTTTAAAACCGAATAAAGAAAAAAAATATCATTAGATGGAAATAATAGGGTTAGTGTGCTCCAGTAGTCGGTCAGTCTCCAGTAGTCGGCCTTAAGGATATTAAACTGCTTATAAATAGAAAATATATAACTCAAAATCGGATATGATGCATTCCCACATTCCTTTGCCTGTCCGTAATTATCATCCAATAACAATAAAGTTGTAAATACTTTTTATTAAGTAGTAATGAGTCATTTTATTTTAAATGGTGTCCTCATCATCCTAATTTGCGATTCTGCTTATTTTTTGTTAAGATATATCATATTCAAATTTTAAGTACCCTTCTTTTTTTTTTTTCTTTGTACTGTAAATTTGCTTTTGTTTATGTTTTAATGGATTGCATAGCATAATGTTACAATTAAAAAATAAACTATTTCTTAGACTCAATTATTTTTAGAGGGATGGTCGACCCATTGGGTACTAAATATTTATGCATTTCCAGTAGTCGACCATGGCAGATTGACCACTGACTGGTTCTATGCTGTTTGGTTGATCTACCCAATAGTCGACTGCGTATTTCATATGGATTTTCTAATGTTCATCAAATAGTAATTAAAATAAAGTATTGACACAGCGGCAGTTTAGCTGTTTTGAGTAAAAATTCGCTTTCTAACGTTATTTCTTCAAAAGAAAATGTTTAAATTTTGTGTCTTAACCTTTTTCGAAAGAAAGAGTCGTTCATCATTTTACTGCTTCTAATGTTGATTTTAGTTTAGAATTCTCAAAACCAGGGTTGAAATCAGATTGTAAATTCAGTCCGTCTTCGCGTTTAGAATATAAGTTCTAATGCTCAACTTGTCATTACTAAATGGTAATTTATCGGGTTTTTTTTAAAATAAAATCATCATACGTTGATGAAATTGATAAAACAAATGATCTGATTGCAGTTAGTATTTAATCGACAATAAATAAACATTCCCATTGTAAGGAATTAAGATGTAATACTTCAATAGTTACTCTAGCTCCAATTATTGTTCATTTTGCTAAACTATTTGCTTCACCAAAGGTTCAAGAAACCTGTATTCTTTTTAGACTAATAATTCCAAATGTTTTTGGCACCACTTTTTATAACTAATATTTAATTCATTGGGTTTTCTTCACAAGGAAATCAAAATTTTCTTCTTGTTTAAAAGTATATGCTAAATTTGTTTTAAAATAACATGGTTTCAAAGTTGCATTGCGTTGCTACCCGCTCTATTTTAGTTTATTCATTGTTAACTAATGTTCTTGTTGAAAGCTGCAAGATTATCTTAGAACCTCCCCCATTTTTCAATTTCAATTTACCCTCATACAGACCCGTCATTTGGGTAATCAGGAGGGGGGGGGGGGGATTGACCCTTTGCATTTTCAAAACATAATATGAATATGCATTTTTCCTTGTATTTTGATTCTTATTTCCTATAAAATGCATTGAATTCATACCCAATGCCCCCCCCCCCCGCCTAGAAAAACTATGAAAATACACACCTGCCAACATAATTCGTCTTACTCCAGTTCGTTCACAAAAAAGTTACTTTTTTTATGATACATTTTGTTTTAGATGTGCCAACAAGTGATGGTGCCGGATCGTTAACAAAGTAGATCCGCGGATACGGATCATTAGTGTCAAGATCCGCGGATACGGATCTATACATCTTTTTTTTACCTAATTCAACTATCCAAGTGTAAAATTTGTTACGGAAGGTATTCCCATCAGAATAATGACAGTTCTTCAAAAAATGTCAACGGCGGCAAAAATATAATCAAGACTATGATTTACTCCTTAAAGGAGAAAAAAAGGAGCTCCGTTAAAATTGAGGGAGAGGTGGAAGGAATGGGTCAGCGCTGCATTAATGCTTAGATGGAATGTGAAAAATTATTTTTAACTTACTCGGTAGAAGTAGGATACAGGAGCAAGAGTAAAGCTGCTACTGGACAGGCAAGAAATAATTTTTCCCATTTTATTTCAGCATAAAAGCAGCGCTGACCTATTCCACCGAACTTCTCCGACCGACGAAATACAGAGCCGGGAACACCTTTACAAACAGTAAATAGAGAATTTAGTCTCACTTTTTTTAAAGGATGCCGAGAAAAACAAAAATGAAGAATAACAGAAACCCCAAATCAATAACAAAAACTAATATTAAATTAAAAATTAAAAAAACAAAACATGTCTCATAGAGCCGACCGATTAAGATGAATTTCACGGGTCAGAACACACATTTGTTAACAAAAATGAACTAACAGCAGGTAAAAATTTTAAATCATTGAGCTTTTTCTCCTTATCTTCCGACTATGAAATCGCTACTAATCACGCGTATGAAAGCTTGGAATTGCATTTAAAATTTACTTAACAAGATTATAGCTCCTACTGTATATAAGTTGGAAGTTTCAAATAAATATCAAACGCAGAAAACTTCGCTCTTTCAATTAGTGCCAACATTTTTAACGTACAGGTAAATTTTTACTACCATAATTGTGAAAAAGTTTTAAATCGGTTTTTAATTAATATCTCCGGTAATTAAAGTTCTCCAAAAACGAGTCCAAACTAAGAACACTTTCGATCAAGTCACCTTTTGAACGAAAAATGAACTGTCAAAATCGGTTCATCTGTTCAGGAGCTACGATGCCACAAAAAGATACACTGATACATACTTATAACACTTATTTCCCCTTCCTTTTTGCAACGGGGGGGGGGGGGGTCAAACTAGCTTCGGAAATGATACCTTATAATTTAAATAGGGAATAAAACCTAATTTAAACGGAATTTAAGAGTTTTTTATTCAAATATTTAAAAAAAATTTAGAATAGAAATGATCCGTTTAAGATCCATCAAAAAAGTAACGGATACGGATACAGATCTTTATTTTCTCTCGGATATCCGGAACATCACTGCTTGATATAAGGATCAAAATAAAAAAATAATTACGTTTAAATCTTAAGTATTTTTCCCTTATTGAATTTTCTTCATCAGCGCAAGATTTTACGAGCACCCTGTGCATCCATACACGCGTTCTCATATGCATAATAACCAATGAGCTAGTAACGCTGCTGACCCATCAACAATGAAACTCGATCCACGGCATGACAATTAGATAATATGTTTTGATAATGCTTAAAATGCAGGAAAAGGTTTTATTGTGACAAGGCTGAACTGGATCCGGTAACTTAACGGTTTTACTGGTAAGAGTGTGTCATTTCAGGGCAATGAAGAAACGAAAAAGTGGTCAATGAGAAACGCTATCTACCGGAGTTTAGGGTTAATCCACTGGAGTGAGAGTTAAAATTTCCACTATCAAAATATCACCAAACAAGCAATTGCTTCGTTCAACTGTAGAAGCAATTTTCACCCGTCATATCTTGATGGGCGATTTTCCAGTACATTATTAAAACTGATTGAGAATTATTACGCCATTCTGAAAAGCTTTCCATGATGCTCGAAGAGCAGAAACAAGTCGAGAAATTTGCCGTTATTCTTTCAATAAAGTACTGATTATATAAGCTATTATTTACAGTTCTGAGTCTATTTTTCGTGAGATTTTTACAAAGTAATTCTGTACTACAGAAGTTTCATGAATACAAAGGATTGTGTTTTCCGACTTTTCTCAATTGTGCTAAAAACAAAAGAGCTTCTTGACTATCTCTCAGTACTTGAAAAGTAATAAAATCAACAGCTAGCTTTGACACGTTGATTGCTTTATTATCCTTTCTGTTGTCAAAAAAATATAGACGTTTACAGCTTTCTTAATCAAGCATAGAGTTAAGCGTGATAGAAGGTGTTAAATCTTACGTGAGTGATTGACTACTCACCGGAACGTGATAAACACGTGTTCAAAAATCTGAATCAATACAACATTTTAGGAGGTAAAGATAAAATCACAACTATTTGACAGCTAACGGAATATCATTCGGATAGAACAGATAGCTTCGATTGATTTGTCGAGTAAGAGAGTTAATCAGTTAGTTGAGTGATGCTCAACCTCTTATTACTCAAGGGCCGACCTCTAATCAAAATGATTCTCGAGGGGCCGGATTTTTTCCTAGATAACATGAGAAAACGGAAAAGGAAGGAAAATTATAAACCAAGAATGTTATAACAGGAAATATCCAACATTGTTTAGCACAAATAAACATTACAGAATACCCGTGTTTCGGGGTTTTAAAGAACCCCCTTTTCAATTCAAAGGTGTGAGCTTCTATATGTAACGACACCCAGTAAAAGCAATAAAAATGGACAGCAGACAGTTTAAACATCAAAATAAGCAATCAACAAAAGCAAAACAAGTCAAAATGTAACTCAAAGAAACCCCGAAATACGTGTATTCTGTAATCTATTTATTTGTGCTAAACAACGTTGGATATCTCCTGTTATTCCTCGGTACAAAGGTATTTATTTATTGCTCATGAATGTTGCTGCTTATTTTATCAATAAGAAGTTTCCATCGAAATTGAACCCGCCAATTTCTGATTATTAGGCAATGCAGCAGAACCTCGTAAATCTGGCCCCCGTTTATCCGGACGTTTGGTTAATCCGGATCAAATTCAAAGATTTTAAAAAAATTATAGTCACTTCTATAATAACTATAAATTATGATAGCATAAACGGAACTATAAATGTGCAATATATTTAGTGCCAAATATTAAGCCTCTTTTTATTTTGATTAAATACGCAACTTCTACTTAGGGTGTGCAATAAATTATTAGCAATCTAATAAATAGCATGGGGTTTTTGGAACGTCAGTCCGACACCACTGCAGCTGAACTATAAATGATAGCGTGTTTGCGAGTAACATCTCTGTGTCATTTTGTTGCAAACCAGTGTTTTTCGCTGTCATAAAAGATAATTGAGAATGTGGCACAAAGTGAAATGGTGAAATATTTACTCTGCTTTTAGCGCCACCTATATGGTAATATTTTAACTACATAACAGAACATGTAATCTAGTAGTAAAAAAATACGCAGTAAAAAAAATACTACCGAAGATTAAAACATATGATAATACAGAAAATTTTCAAAAATTGATACTCATTTTGTAATATTTTGCTGCAAGTCAAAAATTATTTTTGTAATTAGAAAATGATGAAGTTCTTGTTTTTAACATTTTAAATATTAATTGAGCCCTCCTAATACTCTATGAAATATTTATTTACTTAATATTAAGCTTATTTGTATTTAAACATTTCTCTACGATGTACATGCGTGGCAAAGTGGTTGGGGCAAAGTGAAATAGTGTATTTTGTTTATTCGCTCATTCAATTACTAGATCACTTACGTATTCATTTATTAATTCATTCAGTTACATTCCCCCATTTAGTAATTCACTGATATATTCATTTATTTACATATTTTCTTATTCATTTACTCTTTTATTTGTTCATTTATTTTTCTTCATACAT
Source organism: Uloborus diversus (assembly GCF_026930045.1). NCBI lineage: Eukaryota > Metazoa > Arthropoda > Arachnida > Araneae > Uloboridae > Uloborus > Uloborus diversus. The sequence goes on along the minus strand of NC_072739.1, from coordinate 130,266,976 downwards.
TAACTGATTTAATTTTCAGTTTATTGTTTCAGTATATTTTCATTTACTCATTAAACCTTTTATTTACTGATTAATTTGATCAAAAATATTTTTTATAACTAAAAAAAATATATTTCATTAGAAAAATATTTCATTTTTCACTTTGCCAGAAGGAAAAAAAAGTGAAATTTTTCCTTTTTTTTTTTTTTTTTTGAAGGCTCAAATTTACTGCCAAAAATAAAAAATAGTGTTTCAATGTTAGTTTTATTATAAAATAGTGTGTTCTTTTTTATGTTTTGTAATTTTCAAAATAAATTTCCAATTTTTTCATTTTGAAAAAGCTCAGTTATCTTAACCATTTCACTTTGCCTCACATTCCCTTACTATATACTGATTATTTACGAATGTGTTTTACTTATTCTCCCAATTTTCGTTATCCGTATTGCCTTTGGTCTCAAGTAGTCCGGATAATCGAAACAATGGTTCTTTATCCGAATGAAGATCATTGGTTGTTAGGGAAGTTTCCAGAACATAGTTTTTGACTCTTAAACTGAAAATAACAACGGGCCACTAGGATCAGCTTCATGGACTATTTGTGACCAGCGGGGCCGTATGTTAGGCACCACTGAGTTAGTTGATATAGTGAAATTTTTTTTAAGTTGAGTGCTATTCTAACATATACATGTACAATGACTTCCAAGATCGTAGGCACATTTAGTCAGTGGCGTAGCTAGGGAGGGGCGGAGGGGCGGTCTGCCCCGGGCGGCACTTTTCTGGGGGCGGCAAATGAACCATTTTGATGTGGAAAAAAACGTATTTTCCATTGTGGTTTTAATCTGTTACTGCAGACAGAAAGAAAATCTTCGAAATGTAAGACTTTTGTATCACTACCAGATTAAAATAACTTTGATACACAACAAGAGTCTTTATTGATAGCATATTAGTATAATCCTTGTTTTTCTCTGAAGGGGCAGCAGTAGACAGTCATGGGACCAATTTTTTTTAGACTGTAGAAGTTAACTGCAGGAGGTAGAACACAATGAAATTTTTCAATTTTCGTCATAAGAAAAAGTTAGCAATGGATTTTAAGAGTTTCTGAAAAACCTCTTCGTGAAACAAAAACTTCCTTTTTTTTTTAATTTCATTAAAATGGTGACAAGAGTAAGAAGGGAAGGGGGAGGTGTAAAATGGTACACGAAACAATTTATTGCTTACCACAGGGGTGGCTTTATAAGTGTAGGAGTTTGCTTTGATTTCTCATTGATTACAAGATTTCTGTTTTCTCGCTTTTGAGAGTAGAAAATCTATCCCACAGCATTGTATCACATGTTAGTCTATTCCTTGTGGAAGGAATGTGAATGTCGTTTTTCAACATTTGGTTTGGTCATTTGTCCCTTAAATTGGCCAAACATAGTCTAAAATTGCGTTTTAGCGAAGCGTAGTCAGTTTCAAATAAGTCTAGTTGATAACTTCTCCCACCTCCACACTATAGTCTAACAGCTTGAAATATAGTTTCAAAAAATTTTTTTGGCGGGAGAGCTCCCGAATATTTCATCCTTTTTCCTGATATCACCAAAGATAGCTTAGAAATAGGTTTTTAGATCTCAATGCAGAAAATTTTCTGGTCTTTCCCTCTAACGCAGCAAACAAAGTCAAAAAGTACATAGTTAAACCTTCAATTCTGAAAACTTTCCTGGAGAAAACTCCCACCCTCCCTTCTAAAGTCTCAACATATAACCTAAAATTACGTTTTTAAAACTTCGATACTTCAATACCAATTTGTGAAAACGGCACTTGAACCTTGAATATCCTTGATCTCCTAACGTGATCAACGATAACCTAAAATACGTTTTTAGGATTTCAATTTCGGAATTTTTCCGAGGGAGATTTTTTAAACTCCCACCCCCTTTTCTTACCTAACGTCTCCAAAAATTAAAACTGTTTTTTGAAAAATTCTGTTTTGAAAAAATTTCGAGGAAGAAAAGCCGAACTTCTCACTCCTAGTCCAAATTTGTTTTCTTACAAACTTGCAACTTGGATGGGAGAGCTCGCCAACCCTTTCTTCTAAAAGATAGCCTAAAATGAATTTCAGCTTTAAGAAATATTTTGAGAGGGAAACCTAACTCTGCCCCCTCTTGCTCCTTACATTATCCAAAAAAAAAAAAAAAAAAAAGAAAAAGAAAAAAACCTCAAGTCGGGCGTCAAATACGAAAATTTTCCATGAGAGAGCTACCTGGCTTCGAAACATTTTTGGTGTCGTTAGGTGTTATGGAGCCCTTTAACGTCAACAAAGATATATTCTAGAATTGCGTTTTTGAGACTTCGGTGCCGAAAAATTTCCAAAGTAAGAACCCGGACCTTCTCCATTTCACCAAATCACCAAAGATACCCTTAAAATTGATTTCAATTTTTAAAATATTTCAGCAAGAAACAACAGCGCCAATCTCTCCCCTAACGCCTACTATTAAGTTAGAATACACATGCAAGTGCGTTGCCAAAGATAGCCTAAAATTGTATATTTCAGAGCTTAAAAATTTCAAATTGAGTATTCGACCATTCGTGATTTTCTTAAGTTCTCCTAAGTAGCTAAGCTGCATTTTAAAACTTTGATTTCGGAAAGTTGTCTTGCGGTGCACACCGATCCCCTAACGTCAACAAAGAATCACTAAAAAAAATTTCAGTTCTGAAAAAAATCGGGAGCAAACCCAACCCGCCCTTTAACCTAACTTTACTAAAAATTGCCTAATATTGCGACTTTTTACGTAAATTTAGCATTTTTCTTCAAGTAGTCTCCCTTATCTCCCTTCCTTTATTTTTTCTTTTGCAAGTATATAGAAATTAATTACGTCTTTTTTCCTTCAATAAAATTTCTAGTTTTAATTTAAACACCTTTGACAAGTTAATGTATTAGCTGTTTTCCAACGAAAGGTCGGCAAATTGAGGAGCCGCCCTGGGCGGCAAACATCGTAGCTACGCCACTGCATTTAGTGAGCGTTAAAGATCAAAAATCATTTCTCAAAAGTATTATGAACTAGCAAAAATACCCGGCGTTGCCTGGGTCAGTAATAATTATTAGAAAAAATCGTTACTTGCTTTTGTTTTCTGTTTTAAGTGAAAGAATTTAAAACACATCTTTTTGACGTGATTAAAAATCGAGTTTCTTCCTTACCCATAAAACTAAAATAGCAATAAGTATAAAGAACAAAGTAGTATTGATTTAGAAACGAAAGTACTATATTTAAGCATATACAAATTTAAAAAACATGAAATTAATCTTCTCATGTTTAAAAAGATTAATCTGTTGATACTTTTTTTTAACATGGAGTCTAAAACCTTCTCTGTATGGCTAATGAAGTACGAAGTGATTAAAAAAAGTAGCTGCGCTCGTAATCCCCTTATACTTGCTTTAGTTATTTCGGAAAATTTCAATCATTGTGGCTCTTGGTGCGATTTTACCGAATTTGCGAAAGTCGTTTCGGGGTACCTTCGATGATGCTCCCCCATTCTTTCTTTACCTTGTAAAACGATATGATATTAATTTTCGTTACAGAGATATCGTCGCCAGATGCTGAGATATTTTTGGTCACCATGAAATGGCGCTAAACAGTTTCATCCGAAATGTTACCAAAATAAGTAATAAAATTTGGTGATTGTTTGAAATTGTGCAAAAAGGAAAATTAATGGAAGTTTTTGTGCTGTTTATGGATTTGCCTAATTTAGTTGCTGGATTATTTAACACAGTAAAAAAAGTCTTTTGAAAATTCTTTGATTGGCGATATTTTGTTTACATGGTGAAAGCTGAGAAACATTATGACGTAGTCTTCGGCTTCAAAAACAGCAACGTTGAAAAAACTGCCAAATGCATCAGCTACGGAAATCTTTCTGCAAAAATTTTGGCGATCTGCTGGTTGTTTGGATAATGAGTAAGTGTTCAATCAGCATAAATAATAATAAAAACCATTAATTACATTAAAGTTCCGTTTAAATGGAAAATCATCAGCCAAATCATGTATTAATTGCCAATCTTGTGCAAAAATCTTACTTCAAGATTTGACTTGAGAAAAGCCTTGAACAATCACGAAAAGCAAAGAAAATCAACAATACAACAATTGTCGCTATCGACAGGGAGTTGAGATGATACACTAAATACTGTATTGAGTTGAGGAAAGCCTTCGAACATGGATCTAAAAAGCTCATAACTCGTTTTTTATTCTACTTAGAAATTTCGAACAGGTGCCATCTTCAGCAGAAAAATTAGAGCTTTCGATGTACATATAATGTAAATATGTGCAAATATTTTTTCATCCCAATATTAGAGAATTTATACAAAAATTGTGTTTTATTGCCCCCCTAAGGGGGTTTTGCCCCCCATAACGGGACGAAAACTACCCTATGTGTTATTCTGATGCATAAGCTATATTATTGTAAAGTTTCATCAAAATCCGTTCAGTAGTTTTTGCGTGAAAGAGTAACAAACATCCATACAGACGAACTTTCGCATATATAATATTAGTAAGATTACTATGAGCATTTAAGAGACTTGAGTGCACGTAACATTTTTCAAAATAAAGATATATCTTTTACTAGCTGCGTCGCCCGGCTTTGCACAGTCTATCTCGAAAATAAAAGTAATGTCAAGTGACGCGTGTTCAACAATCAGGCTTGGAAGAAAAAAAAAAGAGCAAAATTTTTTGGCAGATGGCGGAAAAGTAACCAAAAAGGAAACATTTTAAATTCCCTGATTTCAGGAAAAGCCTTTAAAACAAAAGACAGAATTTTATTTGTTCATATTCGAGGAAAAAAATGGCAACAGATCTTTCATCTCAATGATTTTCTTCACCGCTATAAATTTTAATAAAAGCATTTTTACGGAAAGTTGAGATGAAGCACCGAATAATAATTTGAATGGAGGAAAGCCTTCGAAAAATAGGGATATGTCGAAATCAAAGTATCATAATTAATAGTTTTTAATTGATTTCTCCACTAATTATCGGAGAATTATGTTAATTAGCCAGACATAAAGACGGAAAAATGACGAATTCATCGATACTTGGATCGATTGTCAGTTTACTGGCGTTCGGGAGAAGTAACTCTGACATAGATACTTAGATACATGCATACATCCACTCAGTTTTTAATTATATAAGATTTTATTTTCTCCTTCAATCTATTTAACACCTTTAAAGAGCCTAAACTCGGTTTCTACAAATTTAATGACTTTTGGGCATCTAATATCATTTTGCCAAAAGCATTGGCGCCCCGAACTTAATTTTTTGGTCCGGCGGAAATTCTAAGTTTGCCGAATGGAACTCCAAATTTCACCGAATGATGATTATTTTCCCCGAGTAGACAGAACTCCAAATTTCGCAGAATGATTATTTTGGCCAACAGAACTCCAAATTGTGCCGAATGATGATAATCTTGCCAAATCGTCACACAAAATTTGCTGAATATGAAATTTTTTGGAAGGTCAGAGACCTCCCATTATAACGGTCCTGCTTGTAAGATTATAGGAACCGTGTTTATATATATTAATAATTTAATACTTCCATCAAACAAAATCACGAACACAATCACAAAGTTCTCAACCACTTCAGCATTCCAATCAGAGCCTCCTATACAGGAAGATTAATTTGTCCCTAAAAAAATATTTTTGCTTCCATTTGGTAAGCGGGCTTCTTCCGGTTTTTGTTTCACAAGATTAAACCCTGAGGGGTGTAAAAGTATGCTCTATCCCCCCCCCCATATATCGTCTGCAGCAGTTGTTATGAGGGATGAAGGGCTCTAAATTGCTGTCTTGCGTCAGTTATAGTTGACTGCTGTTTCCGCTTTTGTGAAAAGGGAGAAGGGGGATGGTTTCAAGTCATTAAGTGAACATTTAGGTGGGGGAGGAGAGAAAACCCAAGCGTGTTGCAAAATGTTTCGGTCCCAGATAATGGTTGTTTTGTTCAGAAGCGTGTATCAGTTAAAAACTATTAATGTCTATAGAAACTTGGCTCTGCAGGTAGAATCCATCGAAGTTACTGTTAGAATGATTTATCATTGCCATTCTCTCCTGTTAATACTACTTGAAAGGTAAACAATGACATGTTCGTTTGCGAATGATATATTTGGCGTTACTGAGAGTGATATTAGCGTTGCAAAGTAATAGACTGCCGTGGGAAGGTAAAAGGCACTATCTGCAGAAATTAGTTTTTGAGAAAGTTGAAGAAACATTTTGGGTACCATACTAACAAGTGAAATGTTGAAATTTGACGTTTTCTTTCGTATTTTATTTTCAGTGGAAAACTACATTAGCAAGCAAAAGTGCAATCGATGACAAAAATGCAAAAAAATTAAAAATTTGCAGATACTGCCTTTTTTTTTCTCAGGCAGTTTAGTTCTGAATACCTCATGTATAAAAGAGAAATGTTTAACATTGAATGGAAAAAAACAATTAAATTTATAACACATGTTTCACTACGGGATGTGTGTTTTAAACTGTTACATTGTTGAAATAGATCTTTATTTGGAAATATTTGATAATTAAGACTTTGGACATTATAAAAAATAAAAATACTATAGCGGTATAAGCGGTAAATATAATCAGGACTGTGGAGTCGGAAGCAGGGATGTGCACAAAAATTTTGGGACCCGTCACAAATGACTTTTACGGGCCCCCTCCATAATGTTTAAACCTACGTCCTTACATATATTTCAACCTGGTTTTTAAAATCTCGGACCCAATTTGGGCCTAGGCCAACAAGTGTCCCTTCTTCGCCCCCTCCCCCTGTGCACGCCCCTGGTTGGAAGGAAAACGACCAACTCCGGGAAATTTAGTCTCTCAGACTCTTTTACCACAAAATCAGTCCGACTCCACAGTTCTGCTTCTAATCGTAAAGTGAAAATTCGCTTACCATAAATTCAAATCCTTGACGCATTCGAAAATACGATGCAGTGACACGATCCTGTTGTATTCTTGCAATGCGTTTTTCCTTCGTTTTCGAACAACAAAAAGTAAAACTATTATTTCTAATCAAACGATTTAATGAACCACTCAAATGAGCATGCTAGAATTACTGTAACGATAATAACAAAGTTGAAAGACAAACTATCACATTGAATAACGCTAAAACATTGTAGGAACCTGAGGAACTTTTCGAGTGTTGCCATGAGGTGAGGAAGTTCTGCTATTTTTACTCAATTCACTTCCTTTCTTGTGGCATTCTATTCCTATTCAGAGTCACAACTGACTACAACTGTATTTATGTCGAGGACTGCATACTAAGTGCCTTGCCTCCATTATTTTATACACCGATAGATGGCAGCACCATCACCGGATCGAACAGTTAATGAGAATTTAGAACTAGTCCAGGAGCTAATAGCTACCTGGTGCTAGCACCCCCAGAGGTATCGTTTCACTTGGAGGACATTGAGACCACGAGCATATTTAACGTTGCCCAGTCCCCTTTAATGACGACGGTGGATCTTCGACCATCGAGGTTCGAACCCAGGACCCTCCGGCCCCGAATCCGACACTCTACCGATCGGGCTACCACGGCCTTTGTGGCAGTCTAACAGTATATCTTTAATGCTTCTAATCATTAGAAAATTGAAAGCAACCACTTTATCGAGTTGATTGATGTCGAGAAATATCCAATACAATGTTATAAAAGATTAAAATCAGTTGAAACTGATATATCAATAGAATGGAAGACTTTTTTTTTTTTTCCAAACTGTAAATAATTCATTGTTTGAAGCAGTTTTGCAATAAAATTATTCGCTTCAACTCTATTAATATTTTAAATGGACGAAACGAATAAAAAAATTTAACTAGTTATATAAATTTGAAAGTATTTTAAAAGAGAAATCAAAATTTTCAATACCATTTTATAGAGTAATTAAAAAGTTAAAACCTGAAAATCATTTTTCTGAATGTATGAATTGAATATACAGTCTGTAAACTTCTCCAAGGAAACGTTTCTGAACTCTTTGTCGAATTGGGCTTTAAATTAGAGGGTGTAAGAGAAGTAAGAAAATAAAAGAGAACTATACACAATCTGAAAAAACTGCTCCCTTCCCCCTCTTGCTTTTTTTTTCTGAGCGCGACGTTGCTAAATAGTCCGATCGGTAGAGTGTCGGATTCGGGGCCGGAGGGTCCTGAGTTCGAACCTCGATGGTCGAAGATCCACCGTCGTCATTAAAGGGGACTGGGCGACGTTAAATATGCTCGTGGTCTCAATGTCCTCCAAGTGAAACGATACCTCTGGGGGTGCTAGCACCAGGTAGCTATTAGCTCCTGGACTAGTTCTAAATTCTCATTAACTGTACGATCTGGTGATGGTGCTGCCATCTATAGGTATAAAAAAATAATGGAGGCAAGGCACTTAGTATGCAGTCCTCGACATAAATACAGTTGTAGTCAGTTGTGACTCGGAATCGGACGTTGCTAAAGAGGTATCCTTTTCCCATTCCATTTACACTACAATAACCGTTGTTTTTAAACAGATAATAAATTATTTTCAATTAAGTCACTTAAAAAATAATAAAGCATTTCATTCTATTAAAAGAATAATAACGCAAGCAGTTATATCAGCTACCACAAATTGTAGGGAATTATGAGTGGAAGTGGGGCTTGATCGAGAAAGCGTTGGACTCGTAACTGTAGGGTTGCGGGTTCGATGCCAGCCGGTTCAAAGAGCCTCCGTGTTCACTAACGGTGAGTGCTGCACGTTCAATGTCATGTTCACAACGCCATCCAAGTTTCTCTCCCAAATCAATACATCTCAAGGAGATGGATCCGGTGTTGCTCTGGGTTTGCTCTAGGACCCAAAGCCCCATCCAACCGTTTAAATCACTTGTAGTTATATTTTGGGAGCGTTCATAGCACAGACTGCGCCATTGTTTGAGGGGGGGGGGGGTAATATTAGAGGTTTTTGATCTTATTTGGGGAGACTCGTTCACGGAGAAAGTGTTCCATAGCATTTGAGGTATGCGTCGTCGCACTCAAGGGCGTCCCGAGGAAAGTCACGAAAATTTTGTTCCGCCAAAATTATCTGAATTCGACAAATTTTATCTGACAATTCGGCAAAATTTGTTGTTCCATTCGGCAAATTGAGAGTTTTCGTCCTCCCAAAAATTTAACTTCAGGGCGCCCCTGATCGCACTTGGGGGAGACTGGTACCCCTGAGTAAAATAAGTTTAATTTTCAATATCAAGAACTGTTCATAAAGTTCAAAATTTAATAACGAAACGTTAAATTTCAGTACAAGTCAGACAATCTGACTCTCCTGAGACAGCTATATGAAACAAGAAACTCATCCGCGAACAACAATAATAAAAGCGAGTTCTGATTTCCCCCGGTGGAGATTTCATAAAGAATTGCGCAGCAGAGTGGTGACAGCTGGCGAATGTTGAGGGGAGACAGCTTTCCTCCTCTCGTGTCTCCGGAGCATTGGAAGTTTCGCTTTGTTTCTGCTCGCGAAGATGTGCGGCCTAATTTTCTCTCTTGTTGAGTTATTTAAATTCGGTTTCTAAAAAGGATCAGCGTTATCACGGTAATGACAGGAATCCAGAGTGCTATCTGGGGCAGCGATTCTCAACTGGTGATCTGGAAGACCGCCACCGGTCCGCAGAAAATTTTGCCCGTCCGCTGAAATTTTTGCGCGTTCGCGCTATTTAAAAAAAAAAGAAAAAAAAGAAAAGAAAAAAAATTAATTTGAATTCTGAAATTTTGAATTCAAATTATGTTTTTCGCAATCACGAACTGAGACAGGACCCTACTCATTGGAGTTATTGTTTCTAGAAACGGCTCCTGTCCCCCCCCCCCCCCCAAGTCTGCCTTTCCTCCTGGGAGGTTACTTGTGCATAGTTGTGTGTGTGTGTGTAGACCTGTGTGTATGCACGTAGGCGTGTGTGAGTGGATGTGTGTGAAGTCGTGCGTGTGTATGTGTGTGAACGTGCGTGTGTGTAGGACGCCTCCGACCAGGAGAAGCGGATAGCTCAAAACCGGAGCAGCCGCGCCGCGCCGCCAGCAGACGGTGGGCGGTGGTGCTGCAAAGACTTCTGGTCCAAGTTGAAAAAGGCACGGACATCAAAAACGGTCAAATGAGAACAATAAGCAATCGTGATTGCTCAAAAAAAGCACAAATAGTAATAAAATCATTTATATGAATTTTCTGATTAAATTTCAGTTTACTATGATTTTTAAACAATGTTTATTGTTTTGTATATCTTTTCAAAAAAATACTCATCTTACTTATATCATTTAAATATCGATAGCTTTTTAAAAAAAAGAAAAAGAAACGTATATATATATCTATATCTATCTATCTATGTTTATATATATATATATATATATATATATATATATATATATATATATATATATATATATATATATATATATATATATATGCCCTCATTCGTCCGTTATCGAGGTATAAGGTTTTAAAATCTGCCGAAAATTTAAGAAAAGTGCTAAATTTAAAGACTTGGCGAGTAATTGATTACGCATCTACTAAGCGTGTGAAAGACGTCTTCCTGAAACTCACTGAAACTAGCTAAATTTGTAGACTTTTCTTAAAATTTTGGAAGGCTTAAGACCTCATATTTCGATAACGAGACAATGAGGGCAAATAATTTATATGGCTAGAATCACGCTTTACAATGCTCTTTCGATTACTATTTGTTTAAAACATTTCATCATTACGGGCTCTGAAGGAAAATGACTGACTCCTACTCTTGGAATTTCAAACCTTCGATTCGCGACTCCGACTTCTTTACCCCAACTCTAGGGATGCCCATGCCCACCCGGAGGGGGGGGGGCGTCATTGCACGCAGGTCTCTTGCTTTGGGGCGCGCGTGGAGGTCTTGCTTTTGGGAAGTTTTTGTGGTATTTGGAGGAAGGGGTGCGCCTTTGATTCCCTCCAACCTCCAAAATCAGTCTGACTCCAACTCTCCACAGCCCTGGTAATCAGAGACCCTGTTTCGAATAACCAATACCATGAAACACAAAATCTCGAGTGTTAACATGGGGAGACCAAGTTGGAAAAAAAAAAAGAGTTCGTTTGAAATCCCGCGGCACCTGCTCTTGATTCTAAGAGGGAGAGGGACACGCTTGAGTCGGGGCGAACGGACGTTGTCGGAAACGCGCCAAGAAGCAAACACAAAAGATCTGCCCAGTCGTCAAATGAGAGACAACGGAACGAGACAAGTGACCTGTTGCAACCCCCAATGTAAGGCTTCTTTGGGTTCCAATCAAATCTTCTCACCATAGTACCTGTGTAAAATGACCACCAGAGCTTCATGAATCACCTTTTTTTTTTCTTTTGGTCAATGCCATAATCGGTGCATCCTTACTTAATGTTAACCAGTGGCGTTTTAGAACTTTGCTTTGAATTTGAACAGAATGAAATCTTCTCGATCTTTATGGATAAATTATTTACATTTGCAGTTTTCATTTTTTCTTCGGGGTGATTCATGATCAAAATCTCATTCGTTATGATCGAGGCACAGCATAGGCGGCTGGTGCACCAAAAAGTTGATCAAAAGAAGTGTAAGAGTTAAGGGGCGTGGCACCTAAAGTTAACTCGCTTTTTTTTTTTTTCTTGTGAAATTGGGCTATATTACTGATTTTTAATATTACTGGATAAATAAGTTCTAAAAATGTGGAATATGGCATCAAAAATCGGGATGGATGGCCACCACAGACTTTCCCCTTCCATTTCAAAGTTCCATTCATAAGAACTAAGATGAGAAAAGTGCTTTTATTTGGAACTAGCAGTACGCGCACGGCTTTGCCCGTAGTAGAAAATTGAAAGGTCATTTGGTTCGCCTGTATATTTACAAATAATATCTGGTGAATTTCTCTTTCTTTTTTTTTTGTTTTACTTTCGTGAAATTAATAATTCTATCCTATAAAAAATCATTTTTCAATCGATAATTTATTGTTAACTTTGCAAAGTGAAGAGGCAAGACTTTTGGAAGTGAAGGGGCAGTTGCTCCCTCCCCCTTGTACGAGGCTGCCTGAGGCACAATTTATAACGTCAAAGTAGCAAATTGCAATTAGAAATTGCAGACACGTGTTTCAGAACCACGAGGAAACGCCTTTTCGATGCAAGTGAATGCGCTATAGATGAAAAGAACATTCGACAAAAGTCAGTTTTTTAAAATCAATTAGCATCTTTTTTTTTTTCCCCCATTGAGAGAGCGTTCCATTTAACGCAACAATAAAACTTAAAACCACTCCCCGTGACATACGCGCTAATACTAGGGAGTTACAGAGCTTTGCTTCGAAACAAGGAAGGATACTATAGGGAGGGGCGATAGATCCGATCGCCTCATCCTTGAGCAGATACAGGAACCTTCTTCAGGTATATTTTCGATATTTAAGTTCCAATAAATGACAATTTTACCTAACATCGTTGGTGTTAGGAGAAAGGGAGCTCTTCCCCGGAATTCTCACGGAATTGAAGCCTTGAAAACGCAATTATAGCCCATCTCTTGTTACTCTGGAGATAGGGATCAGAACTTTCAGTTGGATTTTTTTCGAAATTGAAGTTCCAAAACCTCAATTTTAGACGATCTTAGATGATATTAGACATAGGTTCAAGAGCTTCCTCTGAATATTTTTCAAAAGAAACACAACTGTAGGACAACTTCGATTACACAAAGGCAAGCGAAGAGGTTGAGTACACTCCTTCGAATTTTTTTCGAAATTAAATTTTAAAATAATAAACAGTAAAAAATCGTCCCCCTTTTCAACATTTCCTGGATCCGCCCTTGCTTCGAAATAAGGCTTCCTGCTATGAAATGAAAACTTTTCCTTATTGTGCCTGTGTACTATACCAGGACTGTCCAACTGCAAAGAGCCCACGGGCCAGAATTCCAATCACCAATCACCTGGCGGGCCTCAGTTTGAAAAAGTTGAACGATAACCTCTTATATAATAACAACTAATAGTTGAAATTTTAATTATAAAGCAATGAAACAGAAAGAAGGATTATAAAGCAATTTGCTTAAATTTTAATGGGAAAACTAAGGCCGATCCGCCTTTTTTTACAAGGGTAAGAGTGTCAACATTGGTGTTTGTCGTTGCCAGCAGAAGAAGGTCTATCAATGAACTGTCGGAGAGAGAGCTCCTGTGATGGTTCTTGTTCAAGTTCATCGCCGAAATGCACTTTCGCACAAATATATGCTCCCAAACATGGAAGTGACGAGAGCAAATTCTCAATTTCTTTTTCAAAATCAACAAAGGCTGCAGAGTCAGTGAGGGGGTCTTTATTTTTAACCAATTGCAGGCAGGTTTTGCTTATTTGAAATGTTTCTCTCTTCCCTCCCGGTCTCCCCTCGCCAACGGGAGGCAATACTATTTCTAGGAATTCGTTTGAACACCAGAGTGCAGGGTAGGACTGCTTGACCTTGACCTATAGATGTCCTGTACCTTTTTCTCCCAATACAATGAAAGGAGTAAAAGAGCGATCAAGAAAAAATTTCGAGGACCCCGGCTTGACTAAGAATGGTAGTCTCGGATGCTTCTTGATACCATAAAATGTGGGAAAAAAGGAATATGCTGAATAAGAAGTTGGCGGGCAGCACAATATTTGTTGGCAGGCAGCCAGTTGGACAGCCCTGTACTATACCATCCACAGTGTACCAATTCTATACACCGTTTTTTTTTTCTTTTCTTTTCCATTTAGTTAACTAGAAAATTTTCTACTATTGTAGATTATTGCTTAGAAATAAGGCCTTGTTCTCAGGGCTGCAGAGTTGGGGAAAAAATGATAGACTCCGACTCCAGGAATATTAGAGCCTTCAACTCCGACCCCTTTACCCCAAAATAAGTCCAACTCCGACTCCGCAAGAACTGGTAGAGTTGAGGATTTTGAGAGAAAATGGCAAACTTTAACCCTTGGAATTTTAAATTTTTGACTGCCGACTACTTTACACCAAAATCAGTCCTACTCCACGACTCCGTCTCCGAAGTCCTGTGTTCTTTCTGTGGAACAAGAACTTCTCGTTGTTGTACCACCTCATTATACCAATGCTGCACCATCAGGGCAGCAGAGAGCCATGGCAGGCCCCTTGTCAGTTAATTCGGCGGGCCCCTACCCCCCTCCAAAAAAAAGAGGAAAAAGAAAAGAAAAGGAGGAAAAGAAGAAAAAAAAGGTGTTGAAATAAAAAAAAAGGAGGAAGAGAAGAAGAAATGTTGGGAAAAAGAAAAGAAATGGGAAAAAAGAAGAAACAAAGTCGGGGGGCGAAGGGGGGAAAATCAGAACTGCTTACTACAAAACAATTAATTCCATTTTAAGTGCCACAACAGTAAATACCAAAAGAGTAAATTTTACTTGATCTGGACGTTTTCTCTTATTTGGAGTCCCCTCCCTTTTCTTTCTTTCTTTTTTTTCTTCCTTTCGATCTTTCTTTTCTTTTTCCTTTCCTTCTTTTGCGTCAGTGTCGCTGCCCCCCCCCACGGCAAAGTCCGGGCCCCTAGTTTCCGAATGGCTCACATGGCCTCTCATCGGGCCTTTACACCATCGTTTTTCTCTTTGTAGTAAATTAGAAAGTTTTCTAGTGTTGTAGAGTTTTGTTTCAAAATAAAATTCCCTTCTGTGAAAAAAAAAAAAAAAAAACCTTCACAAAATTACATAAAATGAGGTGGTTTCCTTCAGTCAAAAGTACTATTTTTAATCATTGAAATGGATAGAATGAGCAAAAAAAGAAAAAAATAATAACATGGACCCAGAAAATACTTTTATTTTCCCAACAGTTTTTTTAAATTAATTTTTTTTAATGTCCGATTTTTCAAACAAGGCGTGGTCTTTATGACGTCACAAATGATGCACTTTGCCGCATTTTCTACTACGTTTCCATGTCCACGTTATGATAATCAAGCAGCGAATTAAAATTGCGCTCTATGCTTGCTACCAATCATATCGTTGCCAATACACGTGAGTAAAGATGCGAATTAAATATTTTGCACTGTGAATGGCCACACGGAATGGCATTTCATCATTTTTGATGTCATCGGCAGAACACGTAAACAATGAAATCGCTCCGATTTAAGTAATTTTTTTAAAAATATTAAACTTAAACAAATTTATCAAAAAATGGTCAGATCCTATGTTTTTAATCATGCTCTTTCAGAAAAAAAACTTTTAAAATTTTGGAAACGACCCCATTGAGAACAAAATATAAAAATATTTTTTTCACATAATTTCTTAACTAAGAACTGATCACTATCTTCTGTTTGAAGCACCGTAGGGAGCAAATCTCTTATTATGAGTTCAAATAGCGCAGTGTCGGGCCGACGCTTCAAGCCTGCCATTATGTTTATTAGATGATTATCATAATTTATTGCACAACCTGAGCAGGAGCTGTACTGCTAATCAAAATAAAAAGGGGATGTGTCTTACTTGTAGTTACGTCCTGGCCGTCATGGTTTGAAATTATTATTGTGCGAGTCTAAAATTAAAGATAGAGAAAAATGATCTCTAAAAAAAACATTCGGATTATCCAGAGAGCCGGATCAACGAAGACTGGATAAACGAGGTTACACTGTTGTTTGCCCAAAAATTGTACAATCTATGCAGAAGCGGTACATTTATTCAAAATGAAAAGCTAATGTTTGGTTTGCTCGTTCTTGCCATTAAACATTTAAATTATTATTTGTGTAAATAAACAAGTTTAAGGAAAGTCTTCAAGTGTGATCCAAATCATCAGGAGAGCCGGACAAACGAGGACCGGATAAACGAGGCTCTACTGTAGTTTTGCTTGATTCTCCCTCGCCTCCTGACAGTTTATTCTCTTCCCGTCTCATTAGAAAACAATTCTGTGAGCTTATTGTCTCATCCGCTGGGCGGCGCTATTCCTCGGCCCTAGCCCCCACACTTCCTTTTTTCTTTCTCATTTACCATCTCCACTTTTCGCTCAGAAGTCGAGCGCGCCTCGATCCTAAACAAATCGTCTGCTGTGGAGGCAGCTTCCTGGGTGGGCATCGCTCATTTATCTCCTCTCCTTTCTCTCCGAGCGCCATCCATCTGATTAGTCTATCGAAGAAATAAACTTAATCGTCTGCGGGAGAAGGGGGTGCTCGTTTTTGAACTTCGAACTTTAGAACTGTGGACCCTTGCGGCTGCCCCTCTATTGTTGGTTTGTGTTCGCAATTGCCTGTCTTGTCAGAAAGAGGTGCAGCTGTTGTTGGATAACGGTGTTTTGTTTCAATATTCTCCAACTCTGCAGAAATATGACTTGAAAATGTCACATAAACTTCAAGTTGCATTACTAAGAATGAAAGCTTTCACATGAGGTCTTTCTGATATTTTTGTCCTTCAAGTATTGTGCAAAACTGCAAGTAATTTTAGAACGTTTTGAAAGAAACATCATATTTAACCCCTCCTTGATTTCTTCTTGGATCCATCACCCAAATGGAGGTAAGCAAGTGAAATGTTATTATTTCATTAGATGATACAGTATTTTTTAAAAGTTTTTTATACTTGCTTCTTGCTCCGCCGTTGGTAGATGGGACAGACTTTTTAATCATTGCCAAAAACAGACAGTACTAATAGACATTTTAAAGTTAATTGTTAATAAAAATGAACGAATTAATTCCAGGTCTGAACTTAAGCAAGAGATTTGTGGATTGGTCTTTTTTTTTTTGAAACTTTTAAATATGATAGGTTTTCAATGCTTTCCTTGATTTCAAATCATCAGTTTAAAAGTGCGTTTTTTAAAGCTCTTTTTCCCCCATATACTTGTTATATCTTGGTACATCGGAAATCTTAAATCTTTATGTTCCAATGCATAATGATATGAAGAGAATGATTAGAATTTGAAATACATTAGATATAATTTACATTTTTTACGAAAAACAAACTCATTATATAATTTTATCAATAGCATTGCTATTATATTATCATTATTTGCAATAGATAATACTAAAACAGATATTTCACTTTAATTATTTTTCTTTTGAGAAGGATTTGGAGTATTTTTGCAAAAGATATAAATGCTGACCATTACTTCCGTTTAACAGAAGTGCACGAACAACTTTTTATTTGTAATTAATTAATTGAAACTGTTGAAGTGGCAGGCCCATCGTTTTATGGCTTTGAGGAACTAATGTAGTTACACTTATAGGGGGTTGGCATAAATGCATAGAGTTCTTACCTTTGGAAAATTTTTGAGTGGCAGGAATGCTAAGCAGAAAATATTGCTATGGCACTCAGAATATATTTTTATATTCAAAAATAAATGTAAAAGAAATAAATACATAATTAAATAACTATTACTGCAATTACAAATTAAGTAACTACTATTGTAATGATAAATGAATAAATAAATAGTTATTGTTTTAATTGTATAAAAATAATAAATTAAGCAGTTAATTAAATAAATTATTTTGTGTTCATAAATAAATAAGCTTTGCATTTCGGCATATCGTCGCCTCAGAGCAACACTAAGATATCTAATCTCAGGAATAACACAAAAATATCCTACTGTTGCTGTGAGACGACGATATGTCAAAAGAGAAAAAATTGTTCCCTTTATAACGTTTTCACCTAAGAAATTAGAGATTTATCCATAACTCAATTGAAACAATAGATGGACTTCAGTAATTAAGGCAGACAATCATTTCAAATTTTTATGAGTGCTCATATAAATTTTTTTGTCAAATTTATATGGTGTTGTGATGCTGAAGTGTTCGTATGCTTCGTTCTGCATCATGCAACGCATCGATACGAAATAAAATGTTTTGAAAATTCAGATTTTATTGAAAATTTCAGATTTTATCATTTAGAAAAGTGGTGCCCAATGTAACACCCTCGGGTCATTGAGGTCCGTGTAACTGATCCATGTGGCCCGTTATTAGAAATCGAAAACTGTTTTCTGGAAACTCTCAAAACAACCCAGCATCTCCACTCGGTTAAGAATGATAGTTGAAAATTCGGAGCTAAATACTGGGGCTCCCCGATGGGAGGAGGATGTGACCTCTCCAAAATTTCCTTATCCCGCGAATTTTGCCGATGATTCAGCAAATTTGAAGTCAATATTGCAACATTGATGTTCTTTTTTTTTTCTAATTGTTCAAATAATTTTTTAATGATGCCTAATGTTCGTTCTCATTAGATGTCATGCATGTGTGATGTCAGTGCATGTCGTAATCTATCATTCGGTAAATTTGGAATTTCATTCGCAAATTAAGAATTTTCCCCCTC
The DNA here is from genome assembly GCF_026930045.1 of Uloborus diversus. Lineage (NCBI taxonomy): Eukaryota > Metazoa > Arthropoda > Arachnida > Araneae > Uloboridae > Uloborus > Uloborus diversus. The sequence goes on along the minus strand of NC_072739.1, from coordinate 130,248,800 downwards.
CCAAAAATTTTAGTTCGGCGCTCCCCTGACTAAATAGTTAGAAATTTCTAAACACATAGAAATTTTATCTATGTAAAATAAGCTTATGTAGTGATGTTAACAGCAATTCTTGGTTAGTAGTTTTTTTCTCTTGTGCCCGTGTTTTCCCATATAGTCCATAGAAAATTGAAATATAGGTAGGTATTTAAAGTTTTATACAGTAGTTGGAAAAACTACATTATTTTTGTAGCGAACTACAATTACTTTGTTACAAATGTAGTTAACTACAACTACAACTACTTTTTTCAAAATGTAGCAACTACAAACTACTTTTGAAATGTAGTCGCTACTTCGCTACTTTTCAAAAAATAAGAGATAAAGAGCATACATACACATTAGCGTGCCCCACAAAAAACGTCAGTCGATTTTACAAGTCGCATACCCTCTTATATTTTTCCTTTTATGTTAAAACAATTGTGCAAAAACTTTTACAGTATTGGAACAACAATCTCTTTGAAATTTAAAACGTTTATCCACGGACATTCTCGGCAGCCAGAAAAAACAAAGAAGTTACTAAATTGGGGGTTATCGTAAATTAATTACTCTTCTTTTTCAGTCAAGCTCTATTCAATACAAATATTGGCGAAATAGGAAAAGTAAGATGGCAAATAGTGATGTGGATCGGGTAAATACCCAGCGGGTAGGTAAATATTTTTTGGGTATTTACCCGGGTATTTACCCAAGGCCTGGGTAAATGCCCAAAAACTGGGTATTTTACAAAAATTGCAAAAAAGTGAATTTTTTTTTTTTTAAATCTAAGTATGAAATAATTGGTAAAACTGATATATACATATATGTATTACACAGTTTATAATATTTTTTTATTGAAAGACTTGATGAAATCATGAAAGAAACATATCGTGAACCAAAGAATCTTTCTTTTCAATGTCATAATTGGAGAAGTATAAGCAATTCATTATGAGCTTCATGATTTCAAAATCACAATCTAGGTTAGTCATATCCAAAATGAAAAAAGAAGAAGCATGAGGGATGTTTAGGAGAATAAACTGAGAAGTTATTAAGACTATCGTGTTAATTACTTTATTGATATTTTAGTGATAACATGGAAAATATAGAAACAGTTTTCTCATTAATAAGCAAAAAAAAAAAAAAAAGAACAATATTCTTTTCTGTTGCCTTGCTCATTTGCATTTGCTCCCATGTAGGGTGGGAAGGTAAATATTTTTTTGGGTATTTATTCGAAGGCAGGGTAAATCCCCTAGTAATTGCGCATTTTGCAAAAAAAAATTTAGGTGGTATTAAAAAGTGACTATTTTCTTTTTTAAACATAAACCCTAAAATAAAAGATTAAAAATTTTAAATGTTTATGTATATTATGTGTGTGTGTGTATATATATGTGTGTGTGTGTGATACAGAATACACCTGAACAATTAAACTAAGTTTGGAGGAAATTTCTGCATAAGATATAGGTAAATAAATAGTAATAATAAATTGAGCGACATTTCGTTACATTTTGATGTCATGCAGGGACATATTACTGGGTTATAAATGACTAGGACCTTAAAAAATTGATGTTTGCTTTTTTTGTAACCAGTTAATCTTTTTACTTTTTGTAGAATGGCTTTTTATATCTGAAATTTGGCTATCAACATTGATTAGGCATATCCAACACATTTAATGTGAATATCATATTAGATTGCTGAGCTGTTTCACACAATAATTCTTTAAATATGTGATCAAAATACAATTTTTGGGCAAAAATTTATTGTTTTGTATATGGTTGATTGTATATATACATAATGGAATACATACAGAAAAGTATTTTAGTTGAATATAAATTTTTGAAATAAATACCCGGGTATTTACCCATTTTGGGTATTTACCCGGGTATATACCCTGGGTATTTACCCCTCAAAATAAATACCCGGGTATTTTACATCACTAATGGCAAACAAACTAATGGTGTCCAACAGATAGAACGTATGGCATCAAAATGATATGCTTGAGGTGAGCTCGTGTTTTTATGAGTCCTATTTCTCTTTGCACCCGTCGATGTACTTGTGTAAAATTCGCTCCAGTCAAATTCGCTTGAACCTTGATTTTTTTTTTTTTTTTTTTTTTTTTTTTTTTTTTAAGTTTATTTAAAAGTAGTTTCCATAAATCACTACAAACTACTTTTTTTTGTATAGAACTACTCGCAACACTACTTTTTTTAAAAAGTAGTGCACTACACTACAAACTACTAAAAAATGTAGCTACTACAGTAGCGTCGCTATTTGTAGCGCGCTACTTCCAACCACTGGTTTTATATGGTGTTCTGGACTACGAGATTCTTCTTAATATGAAGTGCGGCCCTGATCTCTATACATTAAAAAAAGTAACGTCTAAAAATTGTGAAAGGATATCTGTGGCGGACCTGAGTTCAGGAGACCCACAACACCTACAGCCTTCAAATTTTTACAAAATTACTTGGAGCCCCCAGGGTTTTACATTTCAAATTTTGAATTAGCTTTTTTGTAATTAATTTTTTAAGCTAAAATGTCACGTAAACTGCCTATTAAAGGGAAGAAAGATTCTCCACACCCCTTAACATTCTATATCGTTCGAAAGAGATTTCTTTCTTCTGCATCAAACGAAGCTTGCTCCAACTTTTTCATTTAATTAGATCAGCAGATGTAAGGATTTCTATTTTAGCGAAAAGTCCTAGACTCAACTCAACTCAAGCCCGCAGCAAAAGAATCAAATAAATTACTAGAGACCACGAATTTGAAAGCGACTTTTCAAACGTACAAAACTGCCGTTTCGCTATACTCAGGAGCCCTTTTGCACCTATAGCTGTGCATGTTGGTGCAAACTAGCTTGGAACTCGGGAAAAAGGTGCTCTTCAAAGGGCTTAAAATATATATATATTAATTTGAATTTTGGCATCTTGAATTCAAATTATGTTTTTCGCTATCACGAGCATGTGTGTGTATGTATGCGCGTGTGTGTTTGTGTAGGCGTATATGTTTGTGTAGGCGTATGTGTGTGTGTTTGTGTAGGCGCATGTGTGTGAGTGTTGTGTATGCAGTGCTGTGCGTGTAGGCGTTGGTGTGTGTGTGTGTGTGTGTGCAGGCGTTCATGTGTGTGTGTGTATGTAGGCATGTGTGTTTGTGTCTGTGTCAGGCATGAGTGTTTGTATGTGTGTGTAGGAGTGTGTGTATGTGTAGGTGTGTGTATGTATGCGTGTGTGTGTAGGATATGAACGCAACGGTGGTGCTGGCAGAGGGTGCTGGCGGGAAAATAAAATCTGCGTAACGCCGAAAATAGTCAAATGAGAACAATAAGCAATCGTGATAGCTCAAAAAAAAAAAAAAAAAACTTTATTTTGCATATTTCTTTCAAGTTCTCTTTGTCTTCGGGTGGTAGCGTTATTGTGTTCTAATGAGGTTGTTTCTTTCAGTCAAAAGTTCTACTTTTAGTCACTGAAGTTGATAAAATGAGCAAAAAAAAAAAAAACCAAAAAAAAAAAACATGAATCCAGAAAATACTGTTACTTTCCCAATAATTAATTTTTAATTAATTTTTTCAATTGTCCAATTTTTCAAACAAGACATGACCTTTATGAAGTCACACGTTATGTACTTTGACGCGCGCTGAATATTAACGCTTGCTGTCTACCGCGTTTCCAGGTTATGATAATTCAGAAGCGAATTAAATATTGCGCTCTTCGCTTTCTATCAACCATATCGTTGCCACTTCCTATGAGCATTCATCGCTTGTGAAGTGACCACTGATTTAGACGTTACATTCTGTGAGGTTGAAAATTAAATTGATGTTTTGCTTTCATTTCTTTTATTCCGAAAACAAAAATAATCATGAAAACATAATCTTAAGATTGTTTATGGGAATGAAAGAAAAAAAACCTTGATGAATTAGTTATCTCATACGTCAATGGTGGAGAGAGATCTGATAAATTGTTTTAGCTACAATGTTAACGCTCGATGTAAGCGAAAGCTTAATGTTGGATATTTGTTCCAAATTTTTTAAAGCATTACGAAATTCGGAATAATGGAGTTGTTTGATTATGAGGGAAAAAAAGAAACTATTATTTTTATCTTTCGTGTCTATATTCAGATAGACAAAAAAATGTAAATAAATAAATAACTAAATTAAAAAATGTACAAGAAACACCAACAATCAAAAGATAAAACAATTATTTCTGTGGTTATTTTCCAAAAGTTGATTTGTCAAATTTGACCATTTTTTTCTTTATCGATCATGATATGTGTTTAAAGTGGTATTTTTCTATGCCAGAATTTGATATGTCACAAGATAAAGTTAAGCGGAAACAATATGAACTACCAAACATGATATAATAAAAACCTTCTTATAACTCTTCACCAAAAGTTGATTACTGTACAAGTTATGTTTTGCCTCATCAAATTTCACATATCAACTTTTGGGAAACAACCACAGATTTGTTTCTTTTTGTATATCTTCAGATGCATAAAAAATTATACTATGTGCAAGAAAAACCAGCAATCAAAAGAAAAACAATTATTTATTTCTTTGTGCCTTTCTTCAGATAGACAAAAAGTCAAAAAAGGTGCAAGAAAAACCAAAAGCATTTATTTGTTTCTTGGTATCTGTCTTCAGGAATACAAAAGATTTAAAAAAGTGCAAGGAAAACCAACAATCAAAAGAAAAACAATTGATTATTTCTTTGTGCTTGTCTTCAGATATCAAAAAAATAAAAAAATGTGCAAGAAAAATCAAAAGCAATTATTTCTTTTTGCCTGTCTTCAGCTACGCGGGGGAAAAAAAGGGCAAGAAAAACCAACTAAGTGGGACTGGAGATTTTTTATGTATGCAGTTGGAAGATTTATTAATTATGTTGTACCGACATTGCACTCGCACTGCTTCCATATTTCTACGGAAGCGCTTTAGCAGGTTGTTTTCGTAACTTTGACCGTCAAATTATTGCACAATGAATTTTTGCAGACAGTTTGGTATTAATGACCTGAAAATTTGTTGCAACCATTGAGGTGGAGGCGCTCTGTTGTATATTTAAAGTTGTTTTATGTGCAATAAAGAGCGCATGCACATCGCTTTCCTTCTTCCCCCTCTTGATAGGTACACACAGGGTAACATAGGTAATCGCCAGTCATAATATTCTGATGGGTGAAAATAAATTTCTTGGCCATTTCATTGTAGAAACAAGAAACCCAACGAGTAGGATCCTATAGCAATTTCTCAATTCATGATTGCATGAAACATCATTTGAATTCAAGACGCCAAAATTCAAATGATTTTTTTTTTAGCTGCCTTCGCTTAAATTTTTGAATTTCAGCTGTAATATGCCCAAGAGTAGCGAACTCCACAAAATGTGACAAAAAGGCCGTCCTCACTCTTTTGCAAGATGCGTAACTCATCACTAACTTTCGGCTGGCTTTATAATGCTAGAAAAACTTTTCTAGGAAAAGATAAGCTGGTCTGGAGAGGTAGAAGTCAACAAAAATTTGAATGAATCACAAAGATATTGCTTGTTATAACCAGGGTTTGCTCGTTAAAAGTGGGTGTTGTACTGCCTTAAGCTCTGATTTCCTAGAAGCGAATTGCCGATCTTCGACGTCGCTCCTCGCCGAGACGTTGAAATCAAACTCAAGTGGATTCCAGCGTGGCCATTCACGACGTCGATTTAGCTCGGGCGCGCATGCGCAGAAGAATCAAACTTTCGCCTCGGTGAGGAGCGACGCCTACGCTAAGCGTGTTCGCTCCTAGGAAACCAAGACTTAAGACTACAAGAGTTTGACTAAATTGGATTAAAAATTCTAAGCTAATGTTGAAAGCTTCGACACATGCAACTAAAATGGAGAAAGTTTGTGACGAATTGGCGGCACCTAGTGCTTATTTTATTTATTTATTTATTTATTTTATGGTAGGGCTCGTTATGAGCGATATTTGTGATAGACATTTCGTTGGTGACTCCTAATGCTTATTTTTTCTCCAAATTTTTTTTATGATGCTTGTTCGGTCATTTTCCCTAAACTGCGCAATTTGGACAGGGTAAAGAATGGCGTTCGCTGTCACAGGGGAATGACACTTATAGGAAACAATGTATTTTACTGACGGTATTACAATTCTTGTGGGAAAAGGAAACTATATTTTTATGAAACTTTAAAAGATCCAATGTGGTGGCGTGCAAAACGTAGTTGTTGTGGTCGTTTTTTTCTCTTTTATGAGACAGGAGAATGCCAAAGTATAAAGCGACTTTTATATTGTCATAACTGTAAACAACAAAAACCAATGTCACCCAAAGAAAAATGGAAAAACTCTATATAAACAAGAGTCAATCACTCATTTACTGGTTATTGCAAAATTAAATTAATTATCAGAGACAGGGCAATAAGAGCGTTAAAAATACGAAACAAGATTTAACTAGAAACCACTCATGACTTCCGTATACTTGACTTCTACTTGACTTCCGTGTATTTTTGCAAAAAGAACCAATTAAGATTATTTCAATGATGAGATCACAATTCAAAGACAAAATTATGGGTTAGTACAACTATTACTAGATGTGAGACAGGGGTGCCCACCTAGGGAAGAGGGGTCATAGCGCAGACTGCGCAATTGAAATTTTTAGGATGGGGGTGTTTTGAGGGGTTTTTTTTTTTTCATTTTTGGGAGATGCTCTTGCTTTTGGGGAGTCTCTACGATGTTCAGGGGGTGCGCCCTTGCCCGTGGGGGAAGGACTCCCGTGTGTGAGAAATATTCATTCGATTCTCCGACAGAGGAATAACAAAAAAACAAACTACATTTTTTGCTATTTTTTCCAAAATAGTGCAAATTTTGAAAAGTCTTTTTTTTTTTTCTATTTTACAACATTGCATAACAGTTGTTAATAGGTTGAACAATAATTTCTTTACAAATATGCAAGGCTTCCCGAATCTTTAGAGCTAATTTTGCTTCAAGGTGGAGGTAGGGACACACAGGGAAATGACATTTGCCATGTAAAAAATATTAAAATGTATAATAATAACAGATATTTTGTTTTAGCTTATTTTACAAATCTAAAAATATTTTGTTAAAACATTGTAGTCTAGTCAATTAGATTTCTATACAAGTTGATGCGTTATTTTTGGAGCAAGGACAAGAATTTAGCAGTTTAGAGAAAATGACCCTGTTCTTTCTTATGAGTTAAAATATCTCCTCAAAATAAAATAAAACTCTTGCGCCACGAAACTGAAGAGAAAAAACAACAACTTGTCTCAGCATGTCGTTACTATTAAGTCAATTAGAGTGCTAATACCAAATTTAAAGTTGCATATTTGTTCATTAGCTATACTCTATTTAAAAGTTTCAACTAAATGGCTATTCGCAAACTATGTCAAATTTTTGTCTCACCTCCCACCCCCCCCCTTTTCACGTGTCACGCTCTTTTTCATAAACCTATCTTTGTTTAAAAATTGCTTGATGTCACACTTCTTGCTACCCCCTCCCTCTCTGTCACGAACTGTCACAATATCACGAACCCCTTAACCCCTCAACGCGTGACATCATTTGGGAACAATGTTCCCCTAATGCAACTAACGGAGGTACTTATCCCCTCCCCCAAAAAAATCAGATCAAAATCCTTATAAAATCCCCTCTCCCGCCTAAACATTTCAATGGTGCAGTCTAAGCTATGACGCCCCCTCCCCCCTCTCATGGACATCCCTGCAACTAAAATGGAGAAAGTTTGTAGCGAATATTTCATTGGTTGCTTTTAATACTGTTTTTTCCTCCATAATGTTTTTTTATCTTGTTTAATTTTTTTCTTATGAGAAAATACTTTATCCAAGTGTCACATTTTAACATCCTAATAGCACATTCCCCACCATTCCCATTTCGAGAACCAGAAATAAATCTCATTAAGAGGTGGATCTGGAAAATCAAGCGCTTCATTTAATTTTGTTGAGTTTTTACGCGGACAGTCGTTTTCACTCGACTAAATCGCGTTAGTGATTTTAAGCCCAGTCATTTCGGAAAATGTTAAGCTTGCATTTCTCGCGCCCAACGTTGCCACAGTGGATGCATCGTGTTGTATGCTAAAACGAAATTACCTACGCCTCGTGAGCAGCTGGCAACGTGCCAGTACCGCATTTGATGTCAAGGGGGGGGGGGGGGTAGGTATTAGCCTTGTCGCTGTTAATGTGTTCTTTTTCTCGCAGCAGAACATTTAGGAGTGGAAGGGTTTTAGATATCTGATTAAAATAATTAAGAAAATATTGGGTTTTCAGATTAAATAAATATTGAATTCGTTTCTCTCTAACTTGTGTTTGTTTGCAAAACGATTGCTTGGTACTTATTGACAGCAATAATCAATGTACGTAAAGCTAGTTGAAATGCTTTTTGAACAAGTAGATTAATTTTGACAGCTCGCTTTCACATTTGTTGTATTCGTAACAGCTGCAACGTTTACGTATGTTAATTATTCATTTTATCCATATTATAACGATTTTTTGTTTTCGATAATTATTCATGCATTTATTGACATGCTCTATCGTATTTTCAAATATCCTCTGCAGAAGCTCTTTAAAATTTAACAAACCGACACTGCACGGCATGAAAATTGCTTCTGGCACTTTCTTTGCTGCATGTAAAAGAGTCTCCTAAACCCAAATATGACCCCCGTTTTGCTCCATCACCTACTATTTTTTAAGAAAGAGCTCTCCTCTCCTCCGGAGTGCCTTCCGCTAACAGCAATGGCAGCCTCCCCCCCCCCAAGTAAGAGAGCCCCCCCCTTCCCCAGAAGAGAGAAAATGTCCCTAAAAGCAATCCATTAAAAGTTTCAATAGCACAATCTTTTCTATGACCCACTTTATTGCACTTAATTTCTCTTTCTCTTGTTGATCTTTTTTTTTTTCTTTTTTGTGCATCACTACAGTATTTTATATTGAACAGCGCAAGTTTTTATCCTTCTTTTCTTTAATACAGTTGACATACACTTAATGAATGGTTTAAAGCAGTTTGAGCTTTTAAATGAATCCAACGTTTTGAAGCACAAAAATTGCTAATTACTGCAGACACGTGTCTCGGTGTTACAAGGAACTCCTCTTTCAATGCAAAGAAGTATGAGCTTCTGGATGAAAAGTCACATCCGAGGAAAGTCTTTTTCCTGTTCGCTTCAAAACGCTGATTAATGATTTATTCGTTAGTTTGAGCAGTGTTTACACGTATCTAAAACAATTGTTTATCAAAAACTCGTATACAGTTAACCCTCGTTTATCGCGATTAATTCATTCCAGACTTTAGCGCGATAACTGAAATTCCGCGAAGTAGGATTCTATACTTACAAACCGAATATTTTCCTAATTAGAGCGCATGAAACTTACTTTACGACAACTTAAGTAGGTTTTTAACATAGTTAGAGCCCCCTAGACATGAAACAGCATCCTTTGCCACCGTTACATTTGTATTATTACTTAATATATTGCACAAAATTAAACGAAATAATTTTGTGCAATATATATATCACATTGTTAATCACATTGTTGTTATATCACATTGTTAATCATTGAGAAATAAACTAAACACACACACATGAAGTTCTTACAATCTATCAACTAATCTATGAAAATAGCTCAACTTGTTCGATGATGAATTAATTGCCAGTAGTGACCGTATGAGCCCCAGTAATTCCTCTCTATAATTAATCCTCATTAAAGGCATTTAATATACACCGTATACAACTTACAAAGCTAGGGCTTCGGAGTCGGAGGGAAAAGGACCGATTTCAAATCATTTATTACGAAATCAGTCCGACTCCAACTCCGCGACCTTAGCAGAGCTCCGGACTTGCAGGAAAATTGAAAAACTCCGACTCATCTGGAATTTCAAATCTTCCTACACCCTCTTCGTTATTCCAAGATCAGTCCGACCAGGCCCGACGAGAGGCCATGTCAGCCTTGTCGGAAACTAGGGACCTGGGCCTTGAGGGGGGGGGGGCGATGACTCTGACACAATAAAAAGAGAGAAAAAAAACAAAGAAAAAAGAAAAAAAAAAAGGAGGGAAGAAAAAGGGGGAAAAGAACTCCGAATAAGAGAAAACTTTAAATCATATAAAATTTATTTTTTTGGTATTTGCTGTTGCGGCGCTTAAAATAGAGTTAATTGTTTTCTAGTAAGCAACTTTGATTTTTTTACTTTTCCTCCTTTTCTCTCTCCTCTTTCACCCCCGCCCCTTTTCTTTTCTTCTTTTTTTTTTTTTTTTTTTTTTTTTTTTGAGGGCGGGAGGGGTTCGACGACATAACTGACAAGGTCCTGCGTCCCTGAGTCCGACTCCATATTCGCGGCCCTGGTTATTTAAACTGGAATGACTAATGAAGGGCGGATAGAAATGTGGATGATTTTCTTTTAAATACTTTTCCGTATTTAATGACTAAGCCATGGAAGAATATCAATGTTGGTGTATCGCAACGTAGGCTCCTTTCGATCTTGATAAACTTGTATTAAAAAAAAAAAATCAAGACAAAAAATAAACTTTTAGTCTGAAACCAGTGGATTTCTTACATGCTTCAGCTTATTTCGTTCGACAAAAATTTCATAATGAAACTAAAATATTTCGTCTGCTTTAAACTCTTATCTTGTTTCATGTTTAGATAATTTAATCTTTAAAAATTTTTTTTTGAAATTCATGCTGAGTAAGGGGGCCTAAAAATGACTGGCTTGCATATTGCATCGTAGTCATAATTTCGACAATCATTTTCCGATCAAGTTTAGCTAATTTATTTGCTTTACCTTTTTAGGACTATAAGTTATGCGGTAGAATACGGAAGTTTGCGGTATTAGAAAGAAATACAGTTTTTTTAACAATAACTTTTTCTTTTCTTTTCTTTCTTTATACGAACTTTTTATAAATATACCAGTAAATATCTTTCAAACTGTTTTAAGTCATTTCTTAACCATATATTATCATTTTTACATAAAGAAGTGAATTTTAACTGCATTTTCAAAAATCTGTGTTATTCAACATAAAATATGCGACGCATTATAATCAATAGGAAAAAGAGACTTGAAATAAAACAGTACGGTACATACAGTATGTAGTAATAATAAAATGAATCACATTCAGTGGTGCACACGAGGGATCCAGGGGATCCGGACCACTCCCACAGGTCCTGCTTTTATCCCCGATTGATTACGATTCTTTGTATTTTGTGCGTAGAATAATTTCAAACAAAGGAAGCAATAATTTCAGTTCGAATAAGTGAAAAAATTAAGTCCTCATGTTAAATGATTTTTCTAAATATGGAGCACTTTTCCTACAACGAATTGCCTATAAGAAGTAGAATGGTGATTATAAATGAATACGCTATAATAATCATATTTTTAGTTTTGTAATTATAGATTAAAATTTGATTCCATGATCTTGAATCCATTTTTTAATTATGAGAAAAGTAAAAGCGTAAATTATTTTGCACTCTGGTTGATTATTTAAGTAAATATTTTTCATTAAATAATGCTAATTTAGCCCCTTGCAGTGTGTCAGCCAAGTTCGGAAATCAGGCGACACATCTGTCAGTGTGTATCTTACACGAATCATTTCAAGCTACTTTTGACTCCCTCATTTCTCAAAAACTATTAAATCTACGTGCTTGAAATTTTGTATATCTAATGGAGCTGCCTAGCAGACCCATAATCCTAAATTTCATGAATGTACCTCTCATAGTTATGGAATTATTACTATCTGAAAAGAGTCATTTTTTACACAGACTCACTCACTCACTCATCAAAATGTTTACTAGTTTCCAAGTGTGTCACGTACTTGAAATTTGGCATAAAGATAGATTTTCATGCATATAAAAAGTGAAAAATCTAAAAAGTCAAAAAACTACATTAAAATAGCAAAAAACTACGCTATTTTTTATGAGCATCACGGCGTAATCACTTCACCGCGCGATTGCAAAATATTTCGCCAAATAAATCAAAACAAATGGGCTCACCAAACGTTGCCAAAACAAGGTTGTTGAAGTTTTAAATTAACAATTTAATTTCTAACCAAAATGGGGCTTGAAACAATATTTTAAGTTCCGCTAAAATAAAAAATGATCCATCAAATAATTAAAATTGTAAATCTAGAGCTAAGCCTTTAAAATCAAAAATAACCGGCTTTAAAATTTTATAAAATCTTTAGATCTCAATTAAATGCAAAATTTTACAAGAGGAGCAAAAATGGCAGCAATAATTTCAACAATTGAGAAATATTTTCGCAAATTCTGCACATTTTACGATCTACGTTATAATAATCCCCCCGAACAACAATAAAGAAACTCAAGACAGATTTAGAGATGAGTCTTAGCAATATTCCTAATTGTCGACAAATTTGAGGAAGCCTAAGTCCAACAGCTATTGTACGTTGGCCTTGCTGATAAATGGGAAAACAGATGATTATTGCCCAAAATTGGCGATCGCGCCAGGTCCCCAGTTATCAAAATATCTTCATAACTTCTAATTAAAAAAAAACGCAAACCAGTGCACCATAACAGCAGGGAAAAAAAAGGAAATCATATATTTGTAATATACGCTTTTGCATTTATAACTGTCCAAATTAGAACATAACCTTTGATTTAGCTTTTCAAAAAGGAATGATATCCCAACAAAACATAAATGTGAAAAAGAAGCCAAGTATGAGAATGATGCTTTCGATCTTCGACCCTCCCCTTGAAAAATTCCTGAGTGCGCCACTGACACTTTTATAGTACGGTACAGTAGATACAGCTTTTATATTTATAACTTAAAATATGAAGATAATGAGGATTTAAGCTGCGTAATTAGATTGTTATCGGTCCCACTGACGCCGCATGCGCGTCAGGAAACTCGTCAGAAGAAGAGGAAGAAAAAGAAAGGATACTGAATTACTCTTCTGTTTTCTTCCGAAATTATTCTGCCGAAAATTTTCGCTTTGTGGGCGAGGAATTCGCTTTAGCTCTAAAATTGTTATCCCTTAAAAACTCGCGTTGTAGCGGGAGTCGACCGCGTATCAATATCAAACAACTGATTGGCGTTTTTCTTTTTTAGAAGATGTAAATTTAGAGATCCCTCTAACTTTGCTGGAAAATGAAAACCTTATTTTAGTTACCCTGTGGTAATTTTTAAAAGTTATTTTTTAAAGATTACTCTTAACTGACTTCAGTCTTAGTATTTCAAAATGAATTTTCTGTGTTTCAGAAAGAAACCATTTTAAATCTTATTAAGTTTTGGCAGAACATTTAACTTTGATTTTCATCTGAACGATAAATATAGAAGCTGAGTAAATACAGAATCTAATACAAAAACTTAAACTGTCGAATATTTCGCCAGACTTAGAGCTTTTTATTCTACAACATCTCCATTAAAAGAGTTTTTTCAAAGTTACAAAATGTTTACTAAGAATCGGTTGGTTGAAATAATGTTGTATTCCTTTTCATGTAACTGTCATTTTTAGTTTGTAACAATGTCTGTACTTGGATATTTTGCAATAATATTTCAGTTTCTTGTTATGAACAATGGAGTAACATAGTTAGAAAAAAAAAATGTTTTTTACATTTTTTCACGTGTAACTATAACTAACAACTGAGTCATTTCACAGACACCTTTTTTGGCGTAACTATTTAATTTATTTTTTGATTAAAAAATTATTTTATTTTGAGTTTGTCGTACCAAAACGCAAACTCAAATTGAAATAATGTACTAATCAAGCAGTAAATTAAATAGTTATGGCAAAAAAAGTGTCATGTTACGCACTCTGCATTTGTCCAAAATACTGTGAAATGGTACTACTGCAAAGGGGTTCGACAATTTCTTTCCAATTTCTTAAAGGTCTTCCAAAGGAACAAAACAGGGCCGTCATTTATGGGGTCAAGAGGATTTGATTGATCCATCCTCCTACCCCTGACTTTAAGAAATCAATTTATTTTCTAAAATGTTAGCGTGGTAGCGTGGTGGCTAGTTTTTCGAACTAATGCCCCCCTCCCAGAAAATTTGAAATGTCAGGCCTGGGAAAAGGTTGGGAACCACTGCTTTAATGGTTTTCTTATTTTTTTCCATGTCGTATCCTAAAAAGCAACGTTGCCAAAAAGGAAAAAAAATAGCATCAGAGGATTTTTCTTTTGGTGCTAATGGAATTTTTGATTCATGAAAAAGGTTCGCAGTTTTGTTGAAAAAACATACTGTTGGCGTCGAAGTGGAAGACGTCATAGTTTTCGTTATATATAATAGTAAAATGCCAGAAACAAAAAATGACAGAAAATTCTTAGATATTTCTAATTTGGGTTTTTTTGTTCAGTTCTGACTAGGGTTTGCAATATCGGACCAAATATGCAATACCGTTATTTGGAGTTTCTCAATAAATAATCAAAAAACATTCTTTCTTTGCCATATTTCATACTTTTATGAAAGAGGTATTATGCATTATTTAGGAAAATTTGTTTTGAACAAATATAAAATGAAGGAACAAATGTTATATAATAAGAAATCAATAATAATAAGAAATATAATGCATATATTGAATTGTCACTAAGCCTGGAACTCGTTTTAGTGTACAGATTTTCTACAGTTTAAAATACTCTTTCAGAAATCCTGTTGGTCAGTGGTACCGTTAGTAATGTACGTGATTCCTTTCTGTTGTGTGCAGTATTTTTTGCCTTTGTTGTTAATACAACCACTTGTAATTGCTCTTTGCGAGACAATGCCTTTCAAGTATTAACATCATCTTCAACAATTTTCTCTTGATCGGGATAGGCTTGTGTTTTATTAACCGTTTTTTTTTTTTTTACATTTATGAGTAACTTAACTAAACTTGTTTTTTCATTATTTATATTTTAGTCTCTCTTTTCCGTATTCGTTTCCTTTTAAAATTTCTTTACATTTATGTAAATATCTGAAAAAATGTTCCAATTGATTATGCCTTTTTTCTATGAAAATTTTTAGGTACTATATAATTGCTAAGTGTTGTGTCGCCAAGTATACAGATAAATAGCAATAGAGAACAGCACCTCAGTACCGGTGACAGCAAATCAACGCTTGTTACACTAAAAGGGAAAAGTTTTTCTCTAAATCAGTACAGTTAAGTCAAGTATAAAAATATATATGTTATAAAATGTTGTTGCAACTGACGGTTGGAACATGTTATTCATGGCACAAATTCATTCTACAGAAACACTTAAAATTAACTTTTACAAAAGGACAATTAAATAATAGCATGGTGCACTATAAAACGCACGAAAAACTTTCATCCATTAATTCGTGCATTTAAAATCAAATTTTAACATCAACAGATTGATTTCGGTACTGTTTCATTAAAAGAGCAATGTACCTTTAAAATGATAATAGATATTTAATAAGTTAAATTGAAAACGCTTTAATTAAAACGCTTTAATTGAAGTGATTATTTTCAGCTAATGCCGAAAATACTGGTATTTTACTTCAGCAAATACCGGCATCACGAAATTGCAAAATAGCTCCAAATACCGGTATTCGGTATACCGGAATTGCAATCACTAGTTCTGACCAATCTCCCGAGGGAAAAAATCTGATCCGTTGGTGTGTTAAATTAGAGTCGAGATAGCTTATATACGGGACCCTGATTTACGAGAGCTCGGATTTAGGAGGAAGTCAAACAGATTTGGTCAGTACACTGTTAAGTCTATGGGAACATAATTCGCTTTTAGCGAGCAAAACCTCAAGGGAGCCGCGACGTTTCATACGTTCAAAAAATCAATTTTTCAATTTTAGCTGCATAAAATAAGGGATACTTCCCTGATTCCAAAAATGTATATATTGTGTGGGTATCAAATTCCGAAAGCAAATTAATTTACTATTTAAAATATAAAAAAAAAAGCCACGCCCCTTTTAAAGGGTCGGATCAGGATTGAATGTTGACAAACCACTGTTTTCTTTCATCAAATATTTCATGATTCAGTTATTTTTGCTCTTTTTTTTTTCTATTTACATAACGTAAACTTAGAAAATGCCTCGGCGTAAGCAGTTTGGGAAGCGTATCGCATGCTTACCAGCATTGTCTAGGTCAACACGTTTTCTCGTTTTTCAGAAAACACATTTTTTTGAACTTTAGGTACGATTATATAAAATTCATATCAATGTATAATTATGAAACTTTATATTATAACATATACAAGCATTATGCATATGTTAAACTTATTTTTACTTTTGTTTAGGTACTATTGTATTTTTAAGAGGCTAATTTTAGTAAAAATTTTATACTTTTTCGTGATTTTATGAAATACTAGCCGCCTGCGGCGACCAGCTGGTCCGCCTTTTTACGCCATTTGCCTTTTTACGCAGGGGGTGCCGCCTTCGGCGGCTGCTTAAACAATTTAGCGACGACATTAATCAATGTTTTTCTCTAAAAGTCAGTATTATCATTCGTTTTTTTATGCCAATGTTGCCGCCTTCGGCGGCTGCTTAAATAAATTTCGTGGAGGTGTCAATCAATCTATATCTATCTATATCATTAAAAATTTGAATAAAATATTTTCTAGATCTGTCTCTAGTTTCGTCGTTTGGAATATTTTTAAAGGAGGGGGAGGGGAGACACAAACGACGTACTCTTCATGCAAATTTTGTCGAAAAATAACAAAAAGCACTTCCACTTTTATGTGAAAGCATTTTTTTTCAAAGTCATGGTGTATGTGGGGGAGGGAGGGGGGCATTGACATCCAATGTGCAAGCAGCCACCTACGGCGGCTGTTTGGCTAACTTGTCATTTACCTTTTTACTTCAAATTTGCCGCCTTCGGCGGCTGTTTAAATAAATTTGGCAGCAGTATTAACCAATCCATCTCTATCTTTTTTTTGTGCCATTCACATTTTTACGCCAAGATTGCCGCCTTCGGCGGCTATCTACTTTTACAATCTATCTCTTTATTTTCTTATCCATCTCTATTTATTTTGACCTCCTCACCCATTTCCTAATAAAAACAAAGAACACTCAAAAAACCGCTTTTTTTTATTTAAGTAGAATAAAAAAAAGGCTCAAATTCCCCTTAGTGTGCAAAAAGTAGCGTTTGACAAAGATAAAAAAAATCTCGCTGTTTTTATTGAATTAATGCGCACAACTATGAAATGTAACGTAATATAGATACAGCGAAAGGTCCAGCTTGGGGGGGGGGATGGAAAAAGAAATGAATGCAATCCCTAAATAAAACAATAAAAAAGGAAGGAAAAAAAGCAAGCGCTGCCGAAAAAACACGTTGTCATCACGTCAGAAAATGTAAAAGTAAGCTATATAGTAAAAAAAAAGATTAACATTGTTGCGATTAAGATTCCATCGTAAATATCGAATCGAAACCCAAGTAGTGACGTCACAGGCATAAAAGATTGAAGAACGCTTTTTTCGACTGATGCGTGAAAGGACATGATGTGTTCAGCATTAAAAAAATTGTAAAAAAAAAACTATTGCGTATTTTCAAGAACTTTTTTCTTTTGAAGAGGGCGAAATGTTTTTACTATTACCAACTTAAATTTCAGAAATGAGGCTTTGATACTTCTTGCAGGATGATATTAGAAAAAAATAAAACCCAGAAAAACATGCAAATTAAAGGTTTTTTTCAAAAATTCATAAAAAATACAAAAATTGCTCTATATTCAAAATTTTTTTGTTCATCATATTTAAAATTGAATTTCCGACACTATAGTGCCAAAAATATTTGTCTGGCGCGATTGGTTCGGGGTCTGTGAGGTTAAAAGTACTAAAAAGTGCTAAAAATCACATAAAACATTAAATAACTTTTTCTCTAATTAAAATATAAAAAATCGAAGCCCGAGGTGCACAACTTCATCAAAAACTACACCTGTATACCAAATTTCATCTTTCTAGGCCTTTCCGTTTTCCCGGGATGCGCGCCACACACACACAAACATCTTATTTTATTATATGTATAGAAGAAGAAGACTATGTTTTAACATTTTTTTGGGTTTTTTAATTTGAAGGTAACTGAAAAATAATAGGCTCACTGTAATTTGTGACCTTTTGCCTGTATATTATTGAAGTTTAGAGTAATTTAATTCAGAATTGTATTTGCTAAGCGTACCTATTTGCAGTCACAAATTTTCAAGCTATCGTGCAACTATATATTTTCTATTTACTATTCAAAATTATATTCTTTAAAGAATAAAAATATTTTTACTGGTTTATGATGAGAAGATTACATTCTTTCTATACACAATAGTTTTTAAGTCACACTTGATTTTAAAACGAATAAACACCTCGTGTTTGTAACGAAAAATTTGACTCTTTACGTTGCCGAGAACGTCCCGGTTCCCCTAAAGAGAGCAAAATTTTCGCATTTCTAAAAATTTCTGCTGCTTTCCACCTCAGAAAAAATTGTATCTTATTTTGGAAAACTTTCATAAACATTTTGAATTCAGCCGAAAGTTATAAATTAGACATAAATCCTGAGAACAATTCAACGGCCCTTGACAGACACGATGGCTTCTGAAGTGCAGAAAAACTTCAAACCAGTATTTTTTGAAGAATCAGACGCACATGAAGATATGTTTCGGGCTACACGTTCTTCGAAAACAACAAAAAAGAGACAATAAGATAGTTCAAAACAAATAACCAACTTCTTTGGTACTTTAGAGAAATATAAAAGTAACTATGATTTTTTACACGAACCCGTTTTTTATGAGCACTTGTTTATAACGAGCAAATATCGTGGTCCCTTCGCGCTCGTTATAAGCAAGTTCAACCCTTCTATTGCATTTTTGTAACAGTTGCACAATGCGCACGCTTTCAAACACGGTTATTCAAGTTTATCAAACCTAAATACCACGAGTTTGATCTGGGTTAACCTTATATTGAGTATATACAAATAAAGAAATACACTTGTGTTAAAATCAGGTCTGTCTGAGTCGGAGTCCATCATTTTCCCTTTAAGGTCGCAACTCCGTCAGTGCTTGCGGAGTCGTAGTCGAACTGATTTTGGAGTAAATAAGTCGGAGTCTTAGTCGAAGGTTCTAAAATTCCCATAGTCGGAGTCGGTAATTTTCTCTCTGTACCTATAGTAAAAGATTTAATGCTTTTAGGGAGATTATTATGACCTAATAACTTTGATAGCCTGAAAGATTAGTGAAACTATCGAAATAACAAAAGCAGATAATTTTGTAAAACCAATTAGTGTTTGAAAAAGAAGAAGAAAAAAAAAAGACCACTAATGGGGATTTCACAATGCCAAATTACTATAGGTTAAGCACCTATAAGAAGTAAAAATTTAGAAATGGCTTAAGACAGTGGTGCCAAACTTTATTTTTGCTCGTGGGCCGCACCTTATATTAAAAGATGAATCTCGCGGGCCAGAACACATAAAAAATTAAAATGTATTCAAATCTGTTTAGATAACAATGGAAAAAATCAAAAAGGAAAAAAAAAAAAAAAAACAAATACAAACCAAGAGTTGTTGCTTTATTTTTTAGTACTGTTTATTTTATTGATGCGAAGTTACCAACTGTTTTTTGGAAAAGAACTTCAGACTTTTTGACGTCAAACTTGTAACGAGTGGTTTTCCCCGAGAGGAATTATACTCCACATACGCCGTATACTCTCGAACATTTTTTAGACACATAGCGTATACCCTCAAAATTAGCGGATGCTTCAAAAAATTTCATATTATGTATATGATCGCATACACATATTGTGCGTAATGGATTAATGGGAGTATATCTTTAGAAAAATTGATGGGAACATCGCTTCTTGTAACAATCATTCGCAATACCGAATGGCTGTTTTGAAAGGCTCCAAAGTATCATTTTCAATTTACCCTTTCGTTGTCAAAGATCTTACTTTACTCAGGGGGGCGATCTCCCCCCCCCCCAGAACTAGAGCCCTGCGAAAAGAGAAGATTAACCCTGGAAACACCTGGTGAATTCTAACGGTAACGGAAAGACAGTTTTATAAAAAAAAATCGATGCATTTTTTGGTGTGAGCATACCAAAATACATATTTTTTCAAAAATTGTTGCATAGATGCACATCATAGTAAGTTGCCAAAAAAGCCAAAGCCTAGAATTTTTTCTTAGTAACTTTTTTTTTAAATCAAATTTAAAAACCGGTAACGGAAGGACATTCCTCCGACATGATTTTCACTCTATCATGTCCTCCCTAAAAGTTCAGCTAAACTATAAAAGGGAAAATTCTACAAAAATTAGAGCATATACAGGAGTGTTCAATCATTACAATTCCACCTCTAGTTTTAAAAAATAATAATTTTAAGCTTATGAATTATGTATTTGTTAAGGGTAACAGAAGGGACATGAAGTCCAAAACAATTAAACTTGGAAAATTTCAACTTACAAACATTTATTCAGCTAATACAGCAGTCTGAAACAATATCTAATCTCTGAGTCATCTGTTGCAATTCTGAATTCTTTAAATTAGAGACGTACCGAGTACTCGGTAACTACTCGGTACTCGGCCTACTCGGCCAATTTGCCGAGTACTCGGTACTCGGCCAAATTCTGATCAGATACTCGGCCAATACCGAGTAGTTGCAAAAAATTGAATATTGTCCAAGACAGATACTAAAATTTATAAAAAAAGAGCAAGCATTATATTCTGCAATCATTTACAATTAAAATTTATAAGTCAAATTTAAATTTTAAGAATAATGAAGTTTGTAATGCTTCAATGGAATAAATCTTTATTTTAATGTCCCCAAACTTAATAAAACTTATTTATTAAAAATTACGCAAAAAATGTAAGTATAGAAAATATGGAATTTTTATATTAAAAATGGATTTTTGCTACAAACAAAAATTAGTTATAAGAAATGTAAAAATACCTTTGCTTAAAAAATAAAACAACCTTAAAAGTACAGTGCAGGAACTCTGAAGACACGTGTTTTGGCATTACAAGGTATTCCTTTTTCAATGCACAAAATGGGGGCTCGTAGATTTAAAGGCATCCGACAAAAGTTGTATTTTTTTGTTGAATGTCTTTACATTCTTTAGTTCACATGTTATCACTGAAAAAGACGTTCTTTGTAACGGGGGGGGGGGGGGCAGAAACACGTGTCTGGAGTGTTCCTGCACATTTGTTTTATCTGTTTTTAAAAATTATTTATGTTTGGCAGATTATAACTATAATTGATTGGTATACACTGAAACCCCTCCTAACGGACACCCCTCTTATGCGGACAATTCCCCAGTTCCAATGCAAATAACATTATTAAACCCCTGTCCTGCGGACACCTCTGTATTGCAGAAAAAAATTTGTCCTGTTAGTGTCTGCATTAGAGGGATTTTACTGTAATTTGTTTTAATTCCAACTTGATTAATTATACCTTTTATTTATTTATT
The DNA here is from genome assembly GCF_026930045.1 of Uloborus diversus. Lineage (NCBI taxonomy): Eukaryota > Metazoa > Arthropoda > Arachnida > Araneae > Uloboridae > Uloborus > Uloborus diversus. Next base: position 130,227,480 of record NC_072739.1, on the reverse strand, counting down.
TTTAATTTAAAAAATTATTTTTTTGTAAAATTTTTGACACAAACAAAATTGTATATATATAATGTGTAATTAAATTTCAGCAGGAGTTTAGTTTTAAAAACTATTATATGGACAAGGAGGTTTATACTACACTGTTAAAACTACAGGTTGCATTCGGCACCTTTCAGGGGTGAAACGCTTGTTCACCAGCGGCACCCAATACGGAGCCGGAATTTCACCTCTAACTAGGGTGAAAAACAGGCACCTTTCAAAAAATAGGCAGCCGGGGTGAAAAGAATGAACCTTCGGAGAGAGAAATGGCACCCTTACTGTAGATCCTCCCCCCCCTCCCCCGTATTGTGTGCGTTTTTGAATACAGTTGTGTATTTTTCTTTTTTTAATAGTTTTGTTTTGATTCATGATAGTCTACGTTTTGCACACTTTTCACATTGCATGAATTCAGTACTGGAAATGATTAAAACTTGTAATTACAGCATTTGACCATATTTCAGAGTTTTCAACATAGTTAAGAAGTGCTCATTGCTTTAATTCATCTGATCGTTCTCTACATCAGTGTTTCTCAACCTCTTTTGACCCACGGGTCGGTAAAAACAAATGAAAAACATTGCGGACCTGTGAAATTTTTATCCTTTACTTAAAAATAAATAAAATAAATAATAATAATTATAATAACCCTCGGGGCGGTAAAAAACTTGTAAAAAAATTCTGCGTACTGATGAGGTTTTTTTTTTTTTTTTTTTTTTTTTTTTTTTTTTTTTTGTTTTTTTTGTTTTACAAAGTAATATTAAAGATGAATAAAACAATAAATATCTACAGACTTTATTTGGTATCAAAGAGTTGTCACAAATATATTTAAAGTTAAAGACGAGTAATTATTTGAATAATCATAGTTAAGTTAATGATCATTTGTGAGAAATAACCGCACCGAAAGTAAAGTGTAGATGTACTTATGAATTATTTACATGAACAGCCAAAAATATTCTGGGATATTCAAGTTACGATAAAACAAAATCGTTTCTCAAACGTTCAACATTTCAATCAAAATAACAATAAAATAAAATGCGCATAAAATTTTTCGACAGTTAAAAATTTAAAGAAACTCCTAACACTATCGAATAACCGCTAACAGGAAATGATTCAAACACTTGAACGAAAAAGCAAAAGAAAAAGATAGACGGAGAGAGATTTCTTTTTTATTTTTTGCACTCGCTACACGAAGCACAAGAATCATTTTTATTTAGGTTCTCACTTGTTGGTTATTGAAAATATCATTGCGGTTACTATTTCGGTAATTAAATGTTGCTTATCGAGTACTCAAGAAAATAATGATAGATACATTTAGTAGCGTTTTGTGTGAATGATGGAATTTTCACGATAGTAACGGTAACCTGAAAATAAACAACTAATGGTACTACTGTATCGTAACGGACTAACGGTAACTGAAAAGCATTAAACGTACTTTTAACTATGTTTGAAAGCCCTAAAAGCTACAAAGTGATCAAAAGCTGTACTTACTTGTTATTTTAAAGAATTATCCTACAAAAGTTGAGATTTAATCCAATAGTGTACTTCATTCAATGTGAAAGACGTAGAAGCCACGCGTAGTGCAATCTATCATTCGTCCGCCATATTGAAGTGGTTGAATGTATGCCGGAAGCGCATGCGCCAGCAAGCCATTTAGCGATTGCTTGCTGTTTTGGCACCCCTGTCTACGATTGTCTGCTACTTTCGCACCTCTGCTTTACTTCCTGGCCAGTACGGCACCCTTGGTCACCATGCTTTCACCTTATTCGGAATATATTCACTCGTCTGGAACCTCTGGTTATAACAGTGTACTATTCCAATAAGTTCAAAATTCATCACATGTGTGTCTGTGGTTCTTCTTAAAACATAATTGGTACTTGGAACTCGGCCGAGTAGTGAAAGGCCGAGTACTCGGTAACTCGGTACTCGGCCGAGTAATAAAAGGCCGAGTACTCGGTACTCGGCTACTCGGCCAAAGTGCTACTCGGTACGTCTCTACTTTAAATACTCAATAATTCTATCATAATCCATAGAACATTTATCTTCTTTCTCAGCAAACATTAACGCATTCTCAAACAAGTTATTTCTACGTGAAATACACCGCAGCCCTCGGCTGGAAATGACTGAGCTTGCGGTGTATTTCACGTATTTCTGCTTTAGCCCTGGCTAATGGTCGGTCATTTACTGAATATACCTTGCCTCGCGTTTTATCGCGTTATTGAACCGAACCATTGCTTCGGTCACTCGTCTGGTCTGCTAATTCTATATTAGCTACCAGTTTGTTTCGCACTCTTGGCTTCCTTAAGAGGTTTTCCATCTCCAGCTCAGTCACTTTCCTATGCCGGGCTGATGAGTGCTAATAAGCACGAAACAGCAGTCCTCGGCTGGAAATGACTGAGCTTGCGGTGTATTTCACGTATTTCTGCTTTAGCCATGGCTAATGGTTGGTAATTTACTGAATATACCTTGCCTCGCGTTCAATCTTCGAGTTGAACCGAACCATTGCTTCGGTCACTCGTCTGGTCTGCTAATTCTATATTAGCTACCAGTTTGTTTCGCACTCTTGGCTTCTTTAAGAGGTTTTCCATCTCCAGCTCAGTCACTTTCCTATGCCGGGCTGATGAGTGCTAATAAGCACGAAACTGCAGTCCTCGGCTGGAAATGACTGAGCTTGCGGTGTATTTCACGTATTTCTGCTTTAGCCCTGGCTAATGGTTGGTAATTTACTGAATATAAGTTATTTCTATTCCTTCATCTTTTATATGAAGTACCTGTCCAACATTGCTATTTGTTAATTTTTTCTCCCTTCCATCCAACTAACAAAACTCGTCCAAACGTCAATTAATCCTTTGGCATATTCTTATGATTTGGTGTTTCTAATGCAGCAGAATCTTCATTTTTAACGTTATTTATAACTGAGAGTCTGTTGACTTTGAAGTGAAAGTTCGTTCGATTTGTTGAAGTACTCATTATATTCAATAACATAACTTGTTACAGGATTCAAATAGTACATATTTTGTGTGTCAGGATGAGGATGGATCGTTATGGATCCTTTTTTCTCCCTCTTTTTGAAAGCTGATTTATGAATTTCCTGATCTCTTCGGAGTGTGTTTAACGGTTCAAGGCTCTCAACAGTCCTTTCCTGTAACTTGTGTAAAAAAATATGAACGCACTTTCAATATTGTATTGTTCCAATATAAATTTCAAGTTTTAAGCATATGTTTCTGCTTAAATTGTCTTGTCATGTCACAAACATGTCATACCAAAATGATTTTCACATGCTTAGGAGTTTTTAAATGTAGTTTTCATGATTTACATCACATACAATGCAAGAAATAAAATCACAAAAAACATTTTTTTGTAAATTAAATAAAAGTTTTTTTTTGTTTTAAATAAAAGCACACATAATTTTTGTACAAATATTACTTATTTTTGTTTCAAATGTAACTACTAACTTTAAACAATAGTTTTTTTTGATACTAGCATTCTAAAATTTTACCCTGTATCAACTTATAGTTAAATATCCTTCCGTTACCGTATTTTTTTGGCCTTCCGTTACCATTAAAAATCGTATAAATTAAATATACATTAAAATTAAAACTATGCCTCCTTGACGAGGGGCATAGTTCTGTTTTGCATAAAGAAACATTAGTTTCTATACCCAATCAGTAGCATAACTATGGGGTCTAGCGCCCCTGTGGAACTAAAGAAATTGCGCCCCCCCCCCACCAAGGTTGCCCACATGGGAATTTACCGGATTTCATGACCTCCAAAAAATTTTTTGTTTTTTTGGAACATTTCTTGGAACACGACAAATAGGAGGCAGCATTTTAATTTTTTTTCTATTTTCTTTTTTAGAATTGTTTTCAATGATGCCCAATGTTCCTTCTCAGTAGATGTTATGCATATGTATATACATATAACCCCCCTATAACTCTTTCTCTTGCGAGGTTTTTTTTTTCTTTTAATTTTTATTAAAGCCTTTTTCAAATTATTTCATCAAAAAAAGAAAAAAAAAACTGATTTTTTTTTTTAAATCAGTCGAAATGCCGCCCTCTCTGGCTGCTGCGCCCCTGGCGAGAGCCACTCCTGCCAACCCCTATTTACGCTACTGTACCTAATAGGTTCTTGGAGAACTGACTGAGATGTAGTATTTTGGTAACGGAAGGACATCAAATTGTCACCTTAGTAATGGACCTATTTCATGGTTAAAAAAGGGAATTTTAAATTACTTAACGAAAAAGTTTAAGTAGACATTCAAAAGATAAAAGTTGACCTAAATATTATATGCTGATAACAAGTTTATTGAAATTACAGTATGTAACAAAAGAGAGATTTTTTGCTCTGTAAAAACACAAAGAGAAATCTTGATTTTGCCCTTGATTTTCTGGAAGTCATCAAACTATTTGGGAAAAACAGATTAAGATTCAAGAAGTTCATTTATTTCTGAAGAGAATGGTATATGGCAAGTGACAGAATATTAAGTTTTAAAATTCAAGTGTCATGTTGCCCTTTTCCTGGAATTCACCACCTCTCCCCTGAAAACTTTCAAAAGTGCAGTCTGTGCCGTACCCCCCTTTCCTTGCTGAGAACCCCTGTTTTATTCATACAATCTCAAGCGGAGATATTTTTAACGCCCCTACAAGCGTATTTCACGATTGAAAATAGGAAATACGCCTCAAAAATTGAGTCAAGCTAATTTTTATGTTTTATTTTTTAAAGCATTTTGGAAAATGAGGAAAAAATTGGCATTTTCAAGATACAACTACATTCGAGTATTTTGTTCCTTTTTTCACATGCAAAATGTCGAACATTCTAAGTCAAAATAGTGCACATCTCTTCTTTCGATGCCAACTTCCATTTCATCCAAAGAAAGCTATTTTTTTCACAGAATTTGTCACTATTAGGGCCCATACTGTTTTCGTTCATTTCACTATTCCTAAATTAATTTCACTCCTCTAAAAAATGTCAAAGAGCATTTTCACGCCTTGAAAAAAATCTGACCAATTTCTTTGATCTCAACTATCTTTCAATCACTTATGCAGCATAATTCCTTCAAAGAGCATGATATTTTTATCAAGCGATTTATTTAAGGCTCTAAAAGGCAGGAGAGCCCAAAAAACCCGGGCATAACTTCTGACTTGTGTGAGAGTGATTCACAGTTATTTATCAGCGCCTCGTCTGCTTCCAGTAGCAGTCCCAAAATATTGTTCAATTCTTCCTGAAGGACAATGGAAATGACCTCGCCGAGGCGGGTTGAGTCACAGCCTTCCTTCTTCAAATAGCCAGATTATGTCACAGAAGCCGTTTATGTGAGGCAATATTTTACTTATGCTGTGCAAAAGGAATTTAGGATTACTTTCGATTAGCGACTACGATGAGAACTATATTTTTCTTTCTCTTTCTTCCTTTCTCTTTATTTATTTACTATTTGAATTGCCCGACGTTGTACAGTCTACCTCAAAAATGAAAGTTGCGTCAAGTGAAGCATAAGCATGATCAACAATCAGGCTTAAATTTAAAAAATATTTAAAAAAAAAGCGTCAAATTTCAACAAGTAGAAAAAAGCAGTTTTATGACTACAGATATTTAAATTTAGACCTCTGGATTCGTTTAAAATTCCAAAAATTCAGTCGTTGTTATCAACAGGCGTATTCATACCATTTCAAGGATTTTCCCGTGTGAGAAAGGGGGCGAAAAAGACTGTAAATTCCTGTGCATCAAAGCAGCTCTGTCGAATTTTGCAAATATCGGCGTAAAATGTAGATTTGTGTTAATAAGAAAAGTTTCACCCCTATACGGAGACGAGTAGCTCCTACGTGAGTTCCTGAGCATCAAAGGACCTCTGCCAAATTTGGCAAAGATCCGACGTTTACTGTGGATTTGTATGGAACATACACACATACACAGACAGCCATTTTTTCGTTAGCCGCATTGCTTCCTTTTATAAAAAAAAAACCTATGCGGGGGTCGTGCGTCCATAGGGGACGTTAACTACCCTATGCGCTACCCCATTTGCGAAGTCGCGGTTGTGGAGTCAGAGTCGAACTGATTTTGTTGAAGTCGTAGTCGGAAATCGGAGGCTTTAAAATTCCTAGAGTTGGAGTTGAATTCGTAGTTTGTCATTTTCCTTCAGACTTAACAACTCACCCCGGTCCAGGCTTTTTTATTTTCTTAAACTGACTGAAGACTAAAATTTTTGGATTCGATCATTTTCTCTCCGAATTCAATATCCTGCTCACATTCCTTGCTCCTAGGCGCGTCATTTTGTCAATTTTAATTTCTGTCATAAATTGACAAAAAACGCCCTTTGATTGCTTTTTGTGAAAGTGAAAAGAATTTCTATATTTTGCATTGGTTACAGTTGAGCTCGGAAAGGAAACAAAAAGCCTAGCCTTTGCAGATAATTTGGCCAAAAAATTTTGAAAACGTACCAAGTTTTCCAAGTTATGATAATTCCTCCGAAATTGTTAATGGTAGAATAGATATAAACCAATAAGTAAGCAAGCGAATGGTTAAAAGAGGGCGTGTTAATTAAATTATGTGACCAATGAGAACCAATGACTTGAGCAGAATGTTAAGACACTGATGAATCTTTCGACGAATGGGTTTTTACATAAGCATAGTCATATATATCACGTGGCACGCTCGACCAAAACAAGGAAAATTGATGATTGTTCTGTGGCGCGAATTTGAAAAATAACTATAAAACGAAAACTGAGCGGTAAAAAGTGTCTTTTGTGACACGTTATAATGTTTTCCTTTCGCTTTTCGCCTTTCGTGACGACATCACGTGTTCAAAAGTTTCGTCATGAATCGTTGGCGAGTCTTGCTCTGAGTTTTATGATCAGCAAAACAGATAAATCATCCACATGCTGTTACTGAAGTTCGCGCTTTGAGAGACGAAACATTTACAGACGTGACTGGAGCACTTTACTATTTATCTCGAAGAAATGTTTATAACAAAGCATCTTAAGTAAAAGGACATTGTGATGATGAAATTTTAAACGGTTTCGTGGTTCGCACCATTTTTTTCTGTCATTTTTATTCCTGGCAGCGGTTCTTTGCTTGCTTTTTACCTTCTTCTAGAATTCCTAAATGATTTCTTCTGTATAATATTTCAAAATATATTTTAAAAAATTGCAATAGTGAAAATTTTCTACTTATAAAATTTGTGCTGGGTTGGATTAAGGCAAAGCACCCAAGTCCTGGAAACAGTTTGTGTCCCTCTCACAGGAAAATTAGTATATTTTCAATGTGTGTACTCAAAAATAACGAAATATCCACACTTATTGGTTTTAATAATAATAAAGAGACGAAGATAATAAATAAAAAATAAAACTTTCGTTAAAAATATTTTCAAATCAATTTTATAAAGGTAAATGTGAAAAATATTTTCCTAGATAACGGTGTGTACTTAATTTTGTTGCATTTGTTTTTGTTAATTATCTTTTCAAACTGTGTCTGTGTATGTGAAGCTTCTGTTCTCGATCCCCTCCTTCTCGTTGCGCGCTACATGCTGCATACATGGGTGATTCTCCAAAAACCTGACATTTTCCAATCACAAATATTTTTAAAATAGAAATGCTTCAAAAATCTGAAAAAAAATTATACTTACTCTTTGTTTGGAACTTATTAAGGGGAAAATGAAGGGAACTCACTTTAACTACGCTACACCCCTCAAAGCAGAGGTCAAATTTGCACACACCAGGAGAGTGACAAGCAGTAAGCTTCATCGATGGTTATCAAAAATAATTTGTAATAGAGAAATAACTGTAACCGAAACCAAAAAGGTCGTTATTGCATGACAAAGCTCAATCTATGTAAAACCTCTCTTAACGGACACTCCCTAATAACGAACATTACTTCGGGTTCCCGTCCCTTTATATACGTTTTTCCACATTATTCACCCTAAATATCTTACATTCAATAATATAGTATTGTAATATATATTATTGTAATATATACTTTACAATAATATAGACAGTTATTTTAACAAACAAAAAAAAAATCAGTTTTTCGACTAAAATTCTAAACCAGCAAATAAATAATATTTTTCTCATTAAGTTCTAGTTTTTGTTATTTCCAATTCTCTAGTTCAGAAAAATATTTACCTAATTCTGGAAAATATTGCTTTAATTTATCTAAGTCGGAAATTTGAAGCAAATTCATTTACCTATTCCATTAATATTAAAATTTAAAAAAAAAGAAATGTATAACCAATAAATCTTTTTTTGAAAGATTCGTCTGAACAAGAAAAAATAAATAAATAAAGAGAATTTCTCTACTGCTACATGTGTTTTATTTATCGTTTTCCAAATTCAGTTTTTTTTAAGTCATAAATAATGTTTTGGAAACAAATTCTATTGTCCTAAATGAATTACTTTATTAATAATAATAGAAGAGTGACTTTTTTTTTGTGCCAGAAGTATGGTTATTTGGGGCAGGAGAATGACATTTACTTTGTAATTTGCCTCTTGCATACGCCCAGTATTAAAAAAAGGTAACTAATGTTATTTTTCGATTCTAACCTCTTAATTTAACTACACACTATGAGTAAAATTATTAATTTTCTTTTATTCAACACAGAAATTTTGTCCAGGAGAATGAAAGCAAAAATGTTACATACCCATTTATGAACTTCAAAGTTTTAGTAAGAACAGCAGACAAATCATATGAACGTAATGCTCAAGGAGTCTAACAGAATGGTGATAATAAACTGTTGTAGCACAGCAAATCAAAAATTCCCTTTTTTAATCTATAATAATTGAACTCATTCCTAGGACAGGAGAATGACATGAAACCTGGGGACAAACTTTAAAATGATGTACCTTGTTTAAATAATTAAATTTATTTAAAGAGGTCATTTTGCACCTTAAGTATGCGTAATTTTATGCTACAATATAAATTTGCGGAATGGTGATAAAATATTTTTTTAAAAAATTCAATTACCTTTGAGAAACGAATGGGGACACGTCAAAAGAGTGACTTTCTGGCTATTCAAAAATATTTGTAGGAATAAATAAATGAGTTATTGTTTTAATAAGAACGGAATAATATTAGAATAGTTATTTCTAACTATTAAAAAAAAAGGAAAATCTAGGTCAAGCAATCCTTGTTTTAGGTTCCTCGGGCAGATTATTGTTAGGAGTTTGGAGAATCACCCACATATATTTTTTCATATAGAGTGTCGGCACCAGTAACAGACAAGGGTCCAGTAACAGACAGTCGTAAATTTAGATTTTAATAATAAGAATTTTAGGCGGGTAAAACCGACGTCGCTGTGGTCCTTGAATACGGTGCAACCATCTAGTGTTATCAGAGTGAATTTTATGAGCCAGATGGTATTTACAAGGTAGTGGTGGAAGGTTATAAACAACCACCTCGAGGTCTGCCAGTGCTTCATGTTCATTTGAATTTAATATGGTTTTAGATCTAAAACTAAAGAACTTTTTCATATTTTGAAGCGAAAAGGAGAATTCTGTTCATTACTCACCCCCATGGAAGGGGCCTGTGAAAGTCATTTGTGACGGGCCCCGGAATTTCTGTGCACGCCCCTGCCCCTAGGTAAGGCAGGGGTGCTCATCCCCCCCAAGTTCAATAGCGTAAATCCCCCCCCCCCCCCGATTATTCTCAACCCTCTTTCCCTTTTTTTATATTTAACTCTTTTTATATTTTATTAATTTTTTTCAATATTTTTTATTTAATTTACGTTTTTTATTTTTCATCATTTAATTTACTTTTTTTGTTATATTTACTTTTTTTATTTTTTTAAATTTAATTTACTTCTTTAATTTTTTTAAAAATTTATTTTAAATTTTTATTGTCATTATTATTTTATTTGAAAAGTTCTGTGCTACGGCAATTGCATACACACTCACACACAGACACACAAACTAAATAAATAAATGAAATAAAATATGAACAGAATAAAATAAAACATAATAAATAATTTAAATTAAAAATAAATCACTAAATAAATTTATATGAATAAAGTTAAAAAAAAAAAATCCCCCCGAAAAATTTTGATGGCTCAATTTGCGCCATAATACCCCCCCCCCCCCTGTGGGCACCCCGAGGTAAGGGATTAATTTTTCTATAGCTATGCACATGACACCAGGCAAAGCAAACACTTTGTCACCTAGCCCCCAAATGTCAAAACGATCAAAGATTTTCATAGACTAAAAACAAATACTACTGCTTCCATTCCAATGACAGGTCAGCGCGCTGTACAGCAGAGATGTTGGTAAGGGAAAGTGAAAACGACTGGTCGGAGTTATTAAACGTCTGGTTGCCAGGGGCAACGGGATCTGTCATTTTCCTTCCCTCCCAAAATGGACGCGCTGATCGTTGTCGCGACACAAATCAACGCCCTCAGCTCCGGCCAGAGGCAACGAACTTGTTGCTGCTGCTTTTCGACTTATCGGAACCAGAGCTTACCGTAAATGAGGAGGAAAACATAAGTAAAAAAAATAAAGTTTCCTTTTTTTTTAAATTATTTTTTTAATCAAGAACAAGAAGTTAATATTAACTTTTGCATTGGCCAGACCATCAGTGAATGAACTTTGTAAGCTCAGTTTCATTTTCAAAATTTTGTGACGTCGTTAAAAACATGTTTATTCATACATGTTTTTTTTTTTTTTAATTTGAATTTCAAGGGTTTTTACGATTTTTTGTGAGGTAGTTTTTTTTTTTTTGAATTCCGAACGACCAAAATTATTAATCTTATCCGAGAAGATGAGTTTCGAATTCTAAAAATTGTTGCACCTGCCGTACAACTTTGAATTTTTTTTGTGTTTGGTCGGATATTGTAAATCGCATTTTTGTCCTTCTAATATTTTCGAGCGATGGTTAAATGTGGCTGCTACTAGGAACATTGTACCAACCTGTACGCCAGTTCAGCACTTAACTGATTGGACGACGGTTGCAGAAATTCTCGTTTGTGGACATAGACTATTTTTAGAAAGTCAGAAACTCATATCGAGAAATATGCGTCGAAGAATATGTTTCGTTGAAAACGGAACCGGAAGTGAAGATCTAAGTCTCGGTTCTCAAAAAGATCATTTGCGGATGCAAATGTACTATTTTAGAAGATGTTAAGGGGGAAAATTCTATTGACATATTCTTTTGACGTAATGTCTTTTAGAATGACATTTGTGTTGGGAAATTTTTTACACCGTATACATTGTAGCACACGTTAGCTGACATTCATTTTATTTATGCTTTACTTTTCTGTCAGAATATTAACGATTTTATTTAAGAGAATACTGAAGATTCCGCTTATTGATTTACTTATACATTCAGTTGAATTCATTAGCAAAATGAATATAGTCACATAAAAATTTTCATTCGAGGACGTTACCAAGAAGAAACCACTGTAAACAGATTCGTTATTCGCAATTCAAATAAACTATAGGAGACGCTGTAGCTTGAGGCTAATTGTTGTGAAAGAGGTAAAACATAGAGCGACCCCCCCCCCCCCCGCCTTTTTTTTTCTTCAACCTGAATGAGGTGATGCATGCTAACTCAAAATTAACGATTTTGCGTTCAGTTAAAAAATGCCTAAAACATATACAAAAAAAGAAGCTTCTTCCATCTGATCAAAGTTTAAATTTGCAAGAAGCTGTTTGCGATTGAAAAAGAGAAAAAACTGAGGAACTAACAGAAAATCTGGCACACCAAAAGTTTAGAAGGGGTTAATTGTTTTTTTTTCCCACATTCTTAAAGAAGCAAAAAATCACCACACTGAACTGTTGAAAGGTTTAATTTTACTTTTTTGACTAGACATTTAAAAGTCCAAAATGTAAAACGTCTGAAAGGGGTTATAATTTCCCCAACTTATCATAGACAATGAGGTGTGTACTGCGTTGCAAGTTGATCCTGTAAAATAAAAAGTGGAAAATTGACGTTGTAAGCTTAAGAGCGGAGTGCAGCATTTGGAAGTCAAGTATACTAAAAAAAAAGAAACTGTGCGTCATAAATAATGAAATATACAAATTTAATAGCAGCAACTAATATGTGCCATTAAATGTAAATAAGAGCTGAGATAACAAATAACTCAATAGAGCATAGTCATTGCAGGACCTTGAGAATATATAAAAATGCAATTGTGGTTAGTATTCATCAGTTAGTTTTAGTTTCTTTCTTTTTTTTCCGTTAATATGTATAAGAAAAACTGCCAAAGCACATGATGGAAACTATTAAATACTAGCTGTACCCGCACAGCTTTGCTCGTAGTAGAAAATTAAAAGGTCATTTGGTTCGCCTGTACATTTAGAAATAATGGATGATGAATATATCGCCAATTTGCTATGTTCATTTGCTCGCCCATGGTCGCATATGATGGTTTGCTCGTTCACGTTATGGAAATTTTCTAGTTCACATTATGATAATTTGCGCGGTAAAATTTTCTTAAAACTGGAATAGAAAAGGAACAAAATCGAATTTTCGAAATATCGCTTCGAGGTGCTCACCCCTGTGCTACGAACTAATTCTGTGCCAAATTTCATGGAAATCGGCCGAACGATCTAGGCGCTATGCGCGTAAGAGACATCCAGAGACACAGACTTTCAACTTTATTATTAGTAAAGATTGTTAACTCAGGTGCTTTTTTTTCTAAGATAATGAATAAGAGTAAAAAAAAAAAAATTGAATTTTGACATCTTGAATTCAAATTATGTTTTTCGCAATCACGAGTGTGTGTATGTAGGCGTGTGTGTTTGTGTGTGTGGGGGGTATGTGTGTTGTGTGTAGGGGTATGTGTATGTAGGCATGTGTGTTTGTGTCTGTGTGCAGGCATAAGTGTGAGTAGATGTGTGTATAAATGTGTGTATGTGGGGGGGGGGGGGTGGTATGTGTATGAGTGTGTAGGCATATGTGTTTGTGTCTGTGTGCAGGCATGAATGTGTGGGTAGTTGTGTGTATGTGTGTGTATGTTTTTGTGTGTGTATGTGTAGGTGTCTGTATGTATGCATGAATGTGTGAGTAGTTGTGTGTATGTATGTGTGTATGTTTTTGCGTGTGTGTGTATGTGTAAGTGTCTGTATGTATGCGTGTGTGTATGTGTATGTGTATGTGTGTATGTGTTTGTGTGTGTATGTGTGCGTGTGTGTAGTTGTGTGTGTATGCGCGTGTGTGTAGGACATGGGTGCAACTTGGAGACGGCTTTCGCTATATGAGCAGCATCGTGAGGAGCCGGTCGACGGTGATGGCGCGGAGGGTAACGGTGAGAAAATAAAATGATAGGACATCAAAACAGTCAAGTGAGAACAATAAGCAATCGTGATTGCTCAAAAAAGCATTTTGAAGTAATACCAAGTCTATTCATAAAAGTGTTAGACAAATGGAATGCAAAGCACCGGCCCTCATGCGCTGTTCAGGGAGTGTTCGATTAGAACAGCACTTCCGGAGTCGAAGCATCAGGTCTGTACCTCAGAGCCGGACTGACGTAAGTCAAAAAACTGCAATTTTCCGGTTATTAGTGCATTGTATGTAGGAGCCTATTCCGCATTGAGTCATGCGAACGTAATTCTTTTAAAAAAAAAATCTTTTCAATGGGGTCGTTTCCAAAATTTTAAAAGTATTTATTTCTGAAAGAGCACGCTTTAAAACCATAGGATCTGACCATTTTTTAAATAATTTATTTAAGTTTAATGTTTTTAAAAAATTACTTAAATCGGTGCGCTTTCATTGTTTACACTTCTGTCGTGTGACATCACAAATGATGAAATGCCATTCAATGTTGCCAATCATAGAGCAAAATATTTAATTCGCATCTTTACTCACGTGTATTGGCAACGATATGGTTGATAGCAAGCGTAGAGCGCAATTTTAATTCGCTGCTTGATTATCATAACGTGGAAACTTAGTAGAAAGATGCGCCAAATTGCGTCATTTGCGACGTCATCAAGACTACGCCTTGTTTGAAAAATCGGACATTTGAAAAAATTAATTAAAAAATAACCGTTGGGAAAATTAAAGTATTTTCTGGGTCCATGTAATTTTTTTTTGCTCATTCTATCCAATTCAATGACTAAAAGTGGTACTTTTGACTGAAGGAAACAACCTCATTGTTTACCAGCGTTAAAAGAGCTCGAGTCCCTTCCTTTGCGTGCGCCAAAAAAAAAAAAAAAAAAAAAAAAAAAAAAAAAAAAAAAAAAAAAAAATTTCCTCTCTCCTGTAAAATTACCATAATGTGACTTACGTCCATCTGACTATGGGGCAATGAAATTAAATTTAAGGTTGTGAAAATTCAAATTGTTTTACATTCAAAAGTAGGCATAAAAATTGTTAACTAACACTAATGTGTCAATTGGTAACTGAAAGATAATTAAACAGAACGTGCTTGCAATGTCAAAAGAAAGGAATTTTGAAAAAAAAACCCGGATATTTACTATGCAATCTCTGGAAGGAAAAAGAAATGCCTAGCATGGCAGACTGCTATAATTAAAATAATATTAGAATCGGATTGTCTGCCGAATTCTGTTATCTTTCCACTGCTGCTTGTCTGGAATTCTTCCGGAAACAGAAAAGTTCTTTACACCTTCTATTAAAAGCACGAACTTAGATCGGAACTTCCTATTTTAGTGATAATTTATTATAATAACGCATCTTATGAAGATACGTAATTAGGAGATATCTTTCCATTGTTATACAGGACTACTGTGGCTGATGTATTTTTGGATCTATCTTTCGAACAGGCTGTGACATCTGTTCAAAACTTTTTTTAATGAACTGTTAAGCACTGTTTATTAGACGTTGTACTAATATTTTTTTTTTTTTTCAGAATGCGTCTTAAATCTGGAAGATAAAGATGGGCTGCGTCTTCTCCAGACCAGAGTACGACAACAATCCGAGGATTTTTGACGTAAGAATAACTAATATAAAACAAACGTTTCTTATTTTGACTATTCATTAGCGGTTGTTAAATATTTTTCCTTTTTTTCCCAAATAAATATCATTCATCTGTATGATATTTGTTTTCCACCAAAACATTGGAATTCCAAAATCGAAAGGTAAACAAACCTACTCGTTCAAGTGAATTGTCAAAATTCTAGTTACGTACTGTGTCATTAAATAGGATAAAAACCGTAGTTTGTACAGAGAAACCAATAGCAGATATCAAACCAACAGTGCGAAAGTCTTCTTTTATGCACTGATGAAGGGGCTTGCATTTGACAGCCCCGAAACAGCTGTTTGCTGAGTTTTTAACTCTATTTTAATACTTTATTTGTACTTTATACACGTTGTTGTCGTTTTACTCATTCCACAGTACAAAGATTTCGAGTGCTTTTTTTACAATTTTTTTACAAACACATCTCTGTAATCAATATGGAATGTCTTTTTATTCTCAGGCAACAAATTCTGCTATTCTTGTTCTGAAGATTCCTTTTTCAGGGTCTACTTCATGTTTTGAAATATTTTACTATTTACTCTTTTTACTCAGTCAAATGGTTTTAGGCCTAATACAAGCGTTTACAGAAATATTGGGGCCCTTCACAAATTACTTTTACGGCCCCCTCCATATTGTATACCCCTACGTCTCTACATATATTTCACCACTCATTTTAGAAATCTCGGGCCCCCTTCAGGCTCGGGCCCGGGCCAACAGGTGTCCCTCCTCCCTGTACACGCCTCTGCCAACTACACAAGAGGCAGTTAAATCAACTTTTCGATGATTTTGCTTGTCAACTAGTTGGCGTTTTCCGTTGTCCTTCACACGAGTTAACTTAGTGGAATCAACTTTTCTTCTAATAAGCAGAAATTCGAGCAGCTATTCCACAACGACGCTGTTTAAACTGAATCGAGGTGACACTACTAGTTTACTTATGGGCAAAGTGAACGCTTGGTAATGTCCCAATGAGTTGAATAAACTAACAAGTTGATTCAGCCTTGCGTGCCTAATGTGTGCCTACGTCAGGCAGGCCAGGTTGAACACTTAGAGCAGGAATCAGTAAATAGAGGGGTATAATCGTTGGCTAAGCAAAAGCCTGGGAAAAGGAGCTCGAGTCACGTGACTCAACAACGAATGGTTGACACGTTTTGCGTGAAACTAACGAAGGAAACCTGATTAGTTCCAATGCTTGTCCATAAATCTATCACGTGACTTGGGGGCTTTCCCTTACGAATGAAAGTCTTCACTGCCTCCATTTTATCTCTTCTCAATGTTTGAACCCTGTGCCTGCCTGACGTGCCTGACAGGGTCAGATTACCACACAGGCTGACTAGGCCTGGGCCTAGGGCCCCATCTTCTTAAAGGTCCCTAAATTACTTAAAGAATTATGCGTAGCATTACAGCTATATGAAAAATATATGTATTTTTTAAATAATATTAAAAAATTATGACTTATTGATTGTAAAAACTTCCTTATAGGATAATTTTTATTGATTCTGCCAATAACGAACTTACCTATCACAATTATAAGGGACCGCAAAGTGGATTCTTAAATATACATGATAAATGATTTATACATAGTTCTGAGATAGACAAAGAATCCTCCAAAGAGGCAATCAAAATGGGTCCCAAACCTGTAAATCATCCACTGCATTCCGCTAGAGAGTCCTCAGGAGGCCTCCAGATTATTGTGGGCCTAGGGCCTCTCTTTCAGTTAGTCGAGCCCTGATGCCTGACGAGTTAACTATCGTGTGAAGGATGCCAAGCGATTCCTTCACTGTTCTACCTGGTTACACATTCTGATAACGGCCCATTGGAAAGTTGACTGAACTAAGTTGCCTGGTGCGAAGGAGGCCTTGATTACTGCTTATGTGGACGTTTGCATGAAATGTTCTTAAGGAATTTTGTTCAGTCGTTAATATCGTTTTTTTTTTGCTCCTTAGGTGTGGAACGTTGATGGAGATGGTCGGCATTTGAAGCCGGGTTGGATTGAGGTTACAGATACGCAGCTTGTTCTGTACCAAAAAAGAAATATCATCGTACGGTGGCCGCTCTGTGGATTGAGAAGGTATGAATTGAGATTAATGAAATAAGTTAAGAAACGTTTCTCTTGTAACTACAATGAATAATTATTCCGCAAAAAATCAAACTTTGAAGAGCGACATTAGAAGAAAAACGGATCTCTTTTTTTTAATGCAAAAATTAGTTCTAAAAAAACCAGCAGTACAGAGCGCTTTTTCGCATAACATAAAACAACACGATATGAATCCATACCTAGTATCAACTAGATACACAAAAAAACCCGGTTCAATGGGCAACCGAACCCTTCTAGTAGGCGGGAAAGCGTCCGAAAAGCATAACATGAAAACAACTTTTTCCCGTGTCCAGATAGACCTTAGAGTCCCAGCCGGGTCTCTAAGGTCACATCAAACTCCATCCATATTCAGGAGCGTTTTTCCTTTACTAGAAAATCGCCCATCATGGTATGACGGGTGAAAATTGTTTCGACATTTGAACGAAGCAGTTGACTGTTTGGTGATAGTTTAATAGTTGAAATTTTAACCCTAACACCAGTGGTTTAACCTAAACTTCAGTAGATAGCGTTCATGGTTTTAGGATCTTCGTTTTCCTAAAATGAAAGTCTAACCAGTAAAACTGTTAAGTTACCAGATCGAGTTCAGCCTTGTCACCATAAAATGTTTCCCTGCATGTTAAACATTATCAAAACATATTATCAAATTATCATGCCATGGCGTGAGTTTCATTGTTGAAACAGGCGGGTTACTTCATCATCTGCTATTATTTATATGAGGATTGACCAGCGTGACTTGAGTGGTTTAATATGATTGCTTTATATTTAGGGTGTTGGGTACTGACAAAAGAGTCACAAACCTATTTTGAAAATATAAAAGATTTTTAAAAAATATACTTCATGTGTGTCAAATACATTATTCTTTAGCATTATCTGTGTATGAATATTTTTCTTTTCAGCAAAAATAATTTAGGCAGCAGA
This sequence comes from Uloborus diversus, assembly GCF_026930045.1. Classification (NCBI taxonomy): domain Eukaryota; kingdom Metazoa; phylum Arthropoda; class Arachnida; order Araneae; family Uloboridae; genus Uloborus; species Uloborus diversus. The sequence continues at coordinate 130,209,550 of NC_072739.1, read as the reverse complement.
GGGTTAGGTTACTTAATTATAAGATTTGTCTTCTGATTTATTAACAATAAGATTAAAATGCATAATTAAGTATTTTTAGTAAGTATTATATGTAGGTAAATAAATATTGGGGGGAAAATTTGGGGGTTCTCAATTGTTTGTTAATATACGTTCTAAAAATTTCTTTCTTCAGAAAGCAATTTTTTTTTCATTACATTTGCTTTTGAATCTTCTGTCCATATTTGAACCGGTGTAAAAGTTACTCCCTCAAACCTTTGAGTGAAGTCAATTTTACCTGAAAGTATTTGATTTTAGCTTGAGTAAACTTGTTGCCTGCAAGGAAAACAGTCAATTAAGTTCGAATAATAACAGTTCAAATCCAATATTTTCATTTTATTTGATGTCCCGAGTAATAAAGATCAGGAGAAAGCCTTAGCCCTACTTTAATTCATGGTGTCATTTTTGTTTTTATGTTACTACAGTGAATCTTTTCAAAACATCTTACAAACCATAATTAACTTCAAGCGAAAAACAAATAATTGTTTTTAGACTGCTATTGTTATGACGTTCTTAATTACATCGAATTTTTATTTTACAAGTGTATGGAGTTAATTTAAATAAAGTAATGGTTTTACGAATAGTAATATACATTCTAATACCAATGAAAATTTAAAATTATTGTAATAGAAAAGCAGATAATATCTTTGAACCGAAAAGGGAAATAAAATATTACTACATATGATTCAATAGGTATGCTTCAGGTTATTACTAAGTATTAATCAAATAGATATTTTTTTTTAGATTGTAAAAATGTAGATCAAAGTGTTTTCGTTTCATTATTTTGGAAAACAATCGTCGTGTCTTCCAGTCAATGGAATCCTTTGGTTTTTACTTCGACGCATGAGCGAATCATTTGCAGTATTTTGTTTACTCAGATTCATAGCAACTATAACTCATTTACACATTCCAGCTGAATACTAATTTTTTTTTTTTCTTTCACAAGGTATGGTTTCGATTCTGAAGTCTTCTCGTTCGAATGTGGCCGAAGGTGCCCCACTGGTCCCGGAGTCTATGCTTTCAAGTGCCGTCGTGCTCAGGAACTCTTCACAATCCTCCAGGAAAGTATAAACAGCTGTCCAATCACTCCTCAAGGACCTTTAGAAGACCAGGTCAGCTTAGCTGAGAGGATCTCTCCTGGTGGACATTTGCCCTATCCCGCGCCAGTGGATTCATCCGGGTATTTGGAGCCAATACCGGCGACGCCTGTTGGAGTGCATGAATATACAGTGCAATATAACTTGCCTGTAGCTTCCAGAGCGAATGGCATCTCCAGAAATCCTACAGCCGGCTCTCCAGGTAGTTACGTGTGCATTCATTCAGGATTGGCCAATGGAGCAGCGAATGTTAACTCCCCAGAATGGCCTGGCATGTCGACGTCTACTTTGTCCACTTGCTGCAATACTCTCGGGTCTTGCGGTAGTAGATCCATTTCGCCCTCTGCCCATAATTACGTGAATAATGAGGTGGTAATGCAGAACTGTACGAACGGCATGTGCTTGACGCATCACCACCATGAATACATGAACGCCAACGTCGTTGATCATCAGCACAGATGCTGTTCGGTGCCAAGGTGTGGAGAGAACACCTACGTCAACAGCCCAATGGTTGCCTTGAGTCCAGGACACTTAACTCGAGATTGCTGTGGCACGCAGAATTGTGCGAACTGTGTGGACGTCAATACAAATTATGCCAAATTAGACGATCTCCTAAAACAGGAACAGTCCGCTAAGCGATATAAAGAACAGCAACACTTTTACATGAACGTCGAAACTGAAGCCATCGTCCATTCCGGCAGTTCCAGCAGCAAAGGCATGTCCGGGAGATCTTCGCCTTCTGAAGATCGCTTGTCGAAGAACTCACCCACCAGTCCAAAGGGTCAAACTGTTCCATCTCATCAGAATGATTCATCCGGCAAAGAGTCCCACTGCTACGAAAATCTAAGTTCGCCTTTAGCACCTGAGATGGCCAAGGACGAAGAGTCCAGAGGAGTTACGTATGCACTTCTGGATTTGCATTCCAGTAGCAGCAAACAGTGCAATGGCATAAACAGTACGACTGTCTTGTCACCAGTTTCAACTTCGAACAGTGTTCACTCGCCCGTGTGTTCGCCTGCGAGGACCCCAGAAAGCTACGCTCAAATTGACTTTGACAAGACGGTAGCTCTGTCCAATTCGGTGAATTCGTGCCCCTTCAATGACGATAGTATGAGAAAGACAAGGCACAATGCTGCGATTCCTTGCCATAGCATGTCCGCCTAGTCTTGTAAATAATAATCATGTACTTGAAACTCGAAATGTACTGCTTAGTTTTTTGCAGAAACTTTTCGCTGTTACATATTATTTTCGAACTGAAAGTCCATCATCGTGAAAATGCGTAAATATGTATATTTTAATCTAACTCGATCTAATCAGAATGCTTGATACATTCTTTGTATATACGGTCTGTGCTAGATCTCTAGCTAGGTACATGCATTTGTTAGGTTATCAATCAGTTGAACTTGGCGAATTCGAAGTGGAAAGGGTGCATAAGAATACGTATTTTTATTTTTATTTAACGTGTAATTTCATGAAATGTATCTGCATTTTGGATACCAATAATATCAGTTTCACAAAATGTGGTCATCAAGTTCCTTAATTATTTTTTGGTGCTATTTAAGTCTTACTCCCGAGCCCATCGAAGTTTTGAAAACTTCAGAGATCGAAATTACTAGAAAAGCGCCCGTTACGATATGACTGGTGAAAATTGCTTCCACATTTGAACGAAGCAATTGCCTGTTTGGTGATATTTTGATAGTTGAAATTTAAACCCAGTGGAATGACCTCCAGCGGATGAACCCTAAACTCCAATTGATAGCGTTCACTGTTGACCACTTTTTCGTTTCTTCATTCTCTTGAAAGGACAGTCTTACCAGTAAAACAGTGAAGTTACTGGATCCAGTTCAGCCTCGTCACAATAAAGCTTTTCCTTGCATGTCAAACATTGCCAAAACATATTATCAAATTATCATGCCGTGGCGCGAGTTTCATTGTTGATGACGTCAGGAGCGTTACTCGATCATTGGCTATTATGTATGTGAGGATGCTGCATTAAGAATTTTCATATAATTTAAAATTCATTTTAATTTATACTTGGGTATTACAAATGACATTGGTTGTCTTAGCTCCAAATGTAAAAGCATTGCGACAACCAAAAAATCTTTATGTCATTGGTTAATGTGATAACTATAACAGGGTACTGCATAATATTGGCTGCTATTGCATCTAACCAATAATATTAGTTTGCAGAAGTAATAAAGTTTACTTCTGCAACTTCGTAGACATATTTCTATCATCAATTAAATTCGGTCAAAATCTGACATTGATTGCTGGTGTTCCAAGGCTCAGGTGTTATAAATATCTTTTCAAACGATTCCCTATATCAGAAACTATATATAGCTCAAGTCTGAAAACCGTATTGCACAAAATTTCACTGGCATTATTATTGCTTTAAAAAAATAATAAGTTCTGCTTTCTCTCCAAAAAAGTTTTTTGAGAAAAAGGGGTAAATTTTAACACACAGTGGCTGGAGAAAACCAACTATATATATTTTTTTTGTGCTTGGTTTGATCATAGCACGTGTGATTGATTTCATTGATTTGTATGGAACCAGAAATTAAAATTCTAATAATTTCTTATCTTTGGTTTTTATCTCGTTAATCGGTCAAAGTTTTCACTTTATTCTCTATATCCTGAGCAATATCCAATATCCATAACAGTAAATTGAAAAGAAATGGCTGTCTAATATTTAATCAAAATGAGTTACTCGATGTTAATCTCAGGAACTGATTTTACTGCACTGGAGTTTCAATTTTGAAATTTAAATATTGAAAGTAAGACTTAAATAAGCAATTTAATCTTTTTCTTTATATTATTATCTTTACTAATAATAAAGCTCAATGTCTGGATATCTGTGACGCGCATAGCGCCTAGACCGTTTGCCCAATTTTTATGAAATTTGGCACAAAATTAGTTTGCAGCATGAGAGCGTGCACCTCAAAGCGATTTTTCGAAAATTCGATATTGCTCTTTTTCTATTCCAATTTAAAGAACATTTCACCAAGCAAATTATCCTAACACGTGCAAGTAAATTGCTTTAACATGGACGAGCAAATTATCATAACATGGAAAAGCAAATTACCGTAACATGGGCGAGCAAATAAACATAGCAAATTGGTGAGAAATTCATCATCCATTATTTATAAATATACAGGCGAACCAAATGACCTTTTTATTTTCTACTGCGGGCAAAGCCGTCTGGGTACCAACCAATAAAAAATAAAACTCCAAACTTTTCTAAAACTTAGAGTTAACAAAGTTCAACTGAAATTTTGATTTATCAATTTCATAAAGTATAATAGTGCATTATTTTGTACAGCAGTGAGCATTATGGATTATTTGTTAAATATCAATCACAATGGTGATTCACATGTGTGATTTAAATATTTTTAATTTAGAACTAACCAAGTTCAACTGTAATTTTATTTTATCGATTCCGTAAAGTATAATAGTGCATTATTTTGTACAGCAAGGAGCATTATGGATTTATTTGTTAAATATGAATCACAATGGTGATTCACATGTGTGATTTAATATTTTTAATTTGGAATGAACCAAGTTCAACTGTAATTTTGTTTTATCGATTATCGATTCCATAAAAAATTATAGTGCATTATTTTGTACAGCAGTGAGCATTATGGATTATTTGTTAAATATGAATCACAAAGGTGATTCACAAGTGTGATTTAAATATTTTTAATTTGGAATCAACCAAGTTCAACTGTAATTTTGTTTTATTGATTATCGATTCAATGAAGTATAATAGTGCATTATTTTGTACAGCAGTGAGCATTATGGATTATTTGTTAAATATGAATCACAATTGTGATTCACATGTGTGATTTAAATAATTTTAACTTGGAAATAACCAAGTTCAACTGTAATTTTATTTTATCGATTATCGATTCTGTAAAGTATAATAGTGCATTATTTTGTACAGCAGTACGAAGTATGAATTATTTGTTAGATATGAATCATAATGGTGATTCACATTTGTGATTAAACAATTTTTTTATTTGGAATTAACCAAGTTCAACTGTATTTACGATTTATCGATTCCATAAAATACAATTGGGCATTATTGTACAGCAGCAAGCATTATGGGTCATTTATTAAATATGAAGCATAATCGTGATTTACATGTATGTTTTAAATATTTTTAATTCGGAATTTCCAAGTTCAACTGTAATTTTTCTTTATTGATTCCATAAAGTACAATGGTATATTATTTTGTATAGCATTCAGCATTATGTATTACAGCCCAAATTCAAAAATAGAGAATACTTTTATTGTCTGAAGAAAAAACTCAATCAAACAAAATATAAGAGCAAAGAAAATACTTAAATGAACGTGCCTCCTTTCTTAGACTTTGAAGTGCACATAACATTTCATATTAACTTGATTAAAAATTAACTTAGACAGAATTATCCAAAAGTTGAAAGTGATGAAACTTTACATTGAGTCAAAAAATAAAATATTAAAATTAAAACGGGAAAATCATTTTCAAACGAAACAATATCAATATTTTGTCGCGTCATTTTTTGCAAGAATCACATCTTCAATCCTTTCAGATATAAATTCCACCAGCTGTTTACATTCAAGGCTACAGATACTGTTTCCATACCCTTTTCAATGTGGCAATGAGTTCAATTTTGTTACCGGGCCTTAGGTCTTAAACCTTTTTCTTTAGATTTAACGATGCCACAAATTTTCGATGGTATTCAGATTGGTCGAGTTGCTAAGATAGTTTAATACCGAAATCCCTTTTTCTGCTTAAAATCTACCAGTCGATTTAGAGATGTGACTCGAAGCGGAATCTTCCTGAAAGATAAATGTGTCTCTGCTGTGCGCCTCAGAAAAGAGTATCCCCTCTTGCAGTAATTCAGTTTATTTTGATAAACAGCGGAATTCACATATTGTTTTAAGATACATTATATAGTTCCAATCACTCTCACTCTCATGCATCCCCACACCATAAAGGATGTCTCGATTTAAGAGAACATCTTACACAAGATATTTCAAGCATTTCGCTTCTCTAATGCCAAACCTGAACACCTCTTTCTTCAACAGATATTACAAATAAATATTCATCACTGAATGAAGTATCTTCTTAGTCTTGTTGCACACAAATGAGCGTCTCTTTGCTCCAGGAGGGTTGGTCACGTATCTGCTTCATGCTCATCTTTGGTTTTACTTCGTGGACCCGCAATTGCAACTGCAGTTTATGCAATCGTCCAAGTGTAGTTGGCTTGGACTCGATAGCTACAGATTCTTTCCAACACTTATGGATGTAAGAGGCAGTTTTAAAACGATTATTTTAGACGATTTACTTTAATTTGAGTTCATCTCTATCAGTTGTTGCAAGCTTCTACCTCATTTATTTCGGTTAATTTTTTAATTGGCCGGACCATCGATATTCTTTTGAAATCTCCAAGAACGTAGATAGTAAATAGCTCTTTTAACCCAAGATTAACTTTATTTTCTAACTTTAAAGTTGATACAATAAACAACTTCCTTGTTTCCGATTTTATCACGTTCAGAACCCATTTCCAGCAAAAGAATAACGTAACATTTTCCGGACATCAAGCTTTATACTTGTCGCAACCTACGCAGTTAACAGGTATGCAAATACTTTCGCTACTTTTCAAATTCTCATTAAATGAATTGATTACTCTATTTTTTTGACTCATGTAAAAAATCCACAGAATTTTCAAATGTATTAATTACTCTGAAATTGTTAAAATAATATCTTTAAAGTTGTTAAATTTGCTTTACCCAATCATAAATAACATGTTTTACTTTGTTTAATTAGCATACATTCATTTCATCCGACTAACTGACAAGTTTTGTTTAAGCAGTTCTGATATTCTACTTTTTTTTAAATTTGGGTTGTATTTGTTAAATATGAATCATAACGGTGATTTTTCGTGGGTGATTTAAACGTTTTTTACGCTGTAGATCATTTTACGAAGTCTTTTTAACACTGATGAAAACTTCATCTAGATGTAAATTATTCTGATAGAAATAGTCTAATTTAAAAAGAACTCAACAGAATTCTGTCTTTAAATTGATATTTATTTTGTGATAAATATGCAGTACTTGCAGTACTATATGTAATTTGAAGACTGTATTACCTTACTTACTGAGATATCACTAATGAACTTTATTTTTGGATACGATTAATTTCCAATTTATGCTCAATTTTTTCATCTTTTATTGTCCTTAAACAACAAGTTCAAGTGATAAACAACTGGTATAGGATCGAGAAAATATGTTAATAAGTAAAAGAATTTAAATATAAGGGAAAGCGTTGTACCTTGGAACAGTTTGAAAAGAAGTATTTTTAGTTGAGTAAAGATCACAGTAGAAAGGTGAGCAATATCTTATTGTGTACCACTTGTAAGAATTTTTGAACACTTAAAAACTATGAATATTTTATTATGGAGTAATAAATCATTTTTTACACCCTTGCAAAGTATCAGTAGGCTCAATACCATGCAGTACGATCTTGCAGGGTGTTGTAAGTTAGTACTAAATGAAAAATAAACAAAATATAGCTAATAAATCTTATTTTATGTCTATATAAAGTACAAAACATTATACAAAAATCATATCTGTATATCATTCTTCATATCTGTAATGTAAAAACAAAATCTTTAGGAAACTGAACTTCTATAAATATTTCATAGAGCTTCTTTTCAAGTAACATTGCTAACGCTACTTAAGGAGGAGCTTCATGGTTACCAGAAACCATTATGGAAATTCAGTTTTCTGCTAACCATAGAGCTTCTTTTCACGTAACGTTGTCAACGCTACCTAAGAAGGAAGTTCATCGTTACTAGAAACCTTTATAGAAGCTCAGTTTTCTAGTAACCATAGAACCTCTTTTCAAGCAACGTTGTCAGCGCTGCTTTTGATGGAGCTTCATTGTTACTAGAAACCTTTATGGAAGCTCATTTTTTGGTAACCACAGAGACTCTTTTCAAGTAACATTGTTAACACTACTTAAGAAGGAGCTTCATGGTTACCAGAAACCTTTATGGAAGTTCAGTTTTCTGCTAACCATAGAGCTTCTTTTCAAGTAACGTTGTCAACGCTACCTAAGAAGGAAATTCATCGTTACTAGAAACCTTTATGGAAGCTCAGTTTTCTAGTAACCATAGTGCCTCTTTTCAAGTAACGGTGTCAACGCTACTTAAGCAGGATCTTCATCGCTACTGGAAACCTTTATGGGAGCTCAGTTTTCTAGTAACCATGGTATGGTGCTTCTTTTCAAGTAACGTTGTCAACGCTACCTAAGAAGGAACTTCATTATTACTAGAAATCTTTATTGAAGCTCAGTTTTCTAGTAACCATAAATCCTCTTTTCAGGTAACGTTGTTAAAGCTGCTTAAGAAGGAGCTTCATCGTTACTAGAAAATTTTATGAAAGCTCGTTTCTTGTAAACGGCCTTTTTTTTTTTTTTTTTTTTGACCAATCACAAATTGGAAACTGACCTCACATGATTGAAGTTGGCGTTCCGGCTCACTTTTGAAGTACAACGGACTGCGCACGTGGTTGCACCTTCTGGACGGTGGCGTCCATGTCCCCCCAAATTCCTTTATTTATACCGACCATCTCGACTTCACACATTCCTCTTTAGACAGCATCCAACACTTCCTTAAACAGCATCCAGCACACATTATCTAGCGTCCTTCCACTGGCATTCATTTGAAGTTAAGCGTATAGAAATCAAATTATGTTTTCCCATTTATGAGTATGATAGAAGCTATTTGTAGCATGGCCCCACTAGATGGCACTGACTCGTTACGGGCCTTGACAATTAATGACTTTTCTGTGTTAAACCGATGCAACCATGATCTGCTTTTGAAATTCTCGAAAAATTCAAAACTTCATATGTCGCCCATTTTGAGAGCATGAGGCGCTGAACCCAATCCTGTGCATCCACCAATCAATGGCAACGTAATGGAAAACGGGGATTGCGTGTAGTGCCCTCTTTGTCGCCATGGGTTTCAACGATTGTTACGGCCTATAAGAATTAAGTGCGGCCACGTTTGTAGAAACAAGAAGACTAAGGAGTATCTTCTATCGCAATTCGTGATTGAGAAACATGGTTTGAATTCCAGACGTCAACATTTAAATGAATGCCTGGAGCTGGATGCTAGATATTGTGTGCTGGATTTTTTTTTCTTTATAAAGTACCGGATTTGTACATGGGCATGTCATGTGACATGAAATTCACGGGGAATTCGAAAGATTGCTTATGACGCACTGAAAAATCCTGTTGGTGAGTGGGAATGAAATTTACATATATTTTTTATAGAATTGTTTTCCACTGTCATGGACAAATTCTGGCTTTTTTTTCATTTAATCCTGATGTTATATGTATTGTGTCGGCGCAAGGTACAAGACATTGAGAAAGAAAAAACATGGGCTGTAAAAGTGTTTGGGATTAGTAGTGCAGATTAACTATCCATTCCATTAAGCAAAACATTATTGGTAGTGTAAGATACTGTATTAAACTTTAGCAGTTGTCAATCAGGAAAAAATAGAAAAATTATTTTAAACTAGCTCCCAGAAATCTCATTTTAAAGTTGCTAGTTACTCTACACTAACTCTTGGTGGTCAAGGGACCAACTATATCAGATGGTTTCGTAAAACGTCAATTAATGGCAGAGCTATGCTGATCTTCCCAAGGTGCAACCTCTGATGGTGCAGCGCTCTCCCTTCATTCAAAGCACATCATGATTACTTTTATCGATGATGAATTAAGAACTGATGGAATTATACCTTGAAATCAGAAGAATTTAAATAAAATGTATTTTTCTTCCAAAGTTATCTTAATACAGTTTTATTGTTTTTATTGATACCACTTGAGAGATCCAAAACTTTTGCTCCTAGTATTTGTACATACTCTTTGTCAAATAACCATGTTCCGCATTTTATTTTGTAAATGAATATTTGCATTTGTTTATTTATGGTTTAAAACAAATATTATGAATTCTCGCATCTTTCTTTTCTTTCTTCTTTTTTTTTTTTTTAATTTATGACATTCATTATTATTATTTGTTATTAAGGAATTACATATGCGTCAAAAATTTTCTAGATATAATTCTCTCAAGAGATTACAGATTTAGTTCGATGTGCTGTCACAATATTTATATATGAAAATATTTATTTACTGGTGCTACACTTATCAAGCATTTATTTTGAAATTAAAATACTTTATCTCTAAATTTTGTGTACAATAATAAAAATTTAAAAACATTACGAAAGTATGCTATATTTTTAATGGAATGGGTTGTGGGACAATTCTCTAGTGGTAAACACAAAACTCCCCCAAAGAAGAAAATTTTATTTGTGTGAAAACAAATGCAAGAATGCTTTATAATCAGAAGGTTAGAAAACATATCGCGATAGATAAAAATGAAATTATAGAATTTAAAAATGGATTGTGTTGAAGTTACGTTGCAGTTAACTATTCAAAGTTGAGGGGAAAAAATACAAACGATTGAATCTTTTGACTGCGAAGCGAGTAGTCATATAATCCAGTGGCGAGCCTAGCATAGATGACACTCGGGGGTAATATTTGGTGTCACCCCCCCTTCCCCCACACACATACGAAAAAAAAAGTTTTAATGTTTCGTGAAAACATGAAATTCATACAATTTTCAGAAGAATCCATACATTTGTGTTATTATGAAATTTTAAATCGGTTAGTGTACAAAAAACAAAAACTATAAACAATTTTTATGTAACTAGCCCCAGACGCATATGTGGCCCCTTAATTATTCCAAACGTATCTCAAACACAGGGTAAAATAATGGGTTTCACTTTTGGCTTCAGAGGAAGTCACTGCTAGGTCTAAATTTGGCAATATGAACCAAATCTTGAGAATGATATTAACTCCATGATGTGGGGTGGGGGTGAGAGATCTGGGGGTATGCCCCCCCCCCCGAAAAACATTTAAGAACATAGTCTTAAAAATGCATTTTCACTTTATATTTTTCAAAAACTTGCAATTCAACTTTGGGTGTCACCCCTACACAGGTGACACCCGAGGCGGCCCCTCCCCGCCCCCCGTAGCGACGCCATTGATATACTCAACAAGATTTCTTGCAGTAGCATCAATGACTGACATATTTTTTCTCTTTTATGGCGACAGAAGATTTTTTTTTCTTTTTTTTTGGAGCATTGCAGTCTGGGATAGACCAAGCTCTGTTTGGGCAAAGAAAATTTCTTACACCAAAAAAACTGGAATTAAAGTAGCAAAAATAATAATAATAATAATAAAATACGATAAACTATCAGTTGAATTGAAGTAACAAAAAAAATAAAATAAAATAAACTATCAGTTAAAGAAAAAATAATCTAGGTTTTTTACTACATCTGCGTCGATTAAGATTTTTCATACTTTTCATTATTGTAAATAAACTATTAATTCTATATAAAAATAATTATTTTTTTTTATCCTAAAAACGGTCATGGCTTTCACAAGATTCAACTTTCTGTAAACGAAAACAAAAGAGCTCATTTATCGTGAAAAGTTAATTAATTGAAGTTATTATTATTGAATTTACATTTTCATACCTTCATTTTAATCCAAAGGTTTTGAAACTTTCACTGTCATAAAAGGTGCTAATTTTTGTGCTCAAGTATTTTAACTCAAGTATCATACGTGAACTCAAAAGAACCATTGCTACATAAGTTGAATATTTTCATGTTTATAACTCGGCCTTTTAATTACAAGTTACAAGTACAATATGAGCATCAGAGTATTGCTAGCAATTAATAAAATATTTCATAGTGATAGTTAAAAGTTCAGTGTATTTGAAAATGTTGTGTAAAGTCAAAGTACGGAAAAAATTGATTAGAAATGTGTGTTTAATTTATGCCCATATATTTTTAGAGGTTAAAAGCTAGTATTCCATATAAGTTTTGTTACAAAGTGTATATTTTGTCTTCGACTAGATCGTATCATGAATTATTTTTATGTGTCTACTTAGTAGATGGATATATATAAATGAATTATTGTGATGGTTTTCAAATGCTGAATCAATTAAATTTTGCATATACTCCCTTTAATTTGAAGTATGAAGTAACGTTTTATTATTTTAAATATGTACATGAGAAAATCATTGTTACTTTCATAAATTTTTCTCATATTTATTTTCAAGAGAAAATAATTGTGAACGAACTGAAAAAATAAATTTCAACGGTTTAATAAATCCGCATTGTAAATACTGATTTACGAGAATTTCCGGAAAATATCTTGCTAGTAAACTTTGTTTATGCTACTAGAATCATGAGAGAAACACGATAACAGTTACGAGAAGAGCTTTACAATTAGTGATTGCAATACCTGAGAAAAAAAATACAGTTCTATCATTCGATATCAATATTGATATCTGTAATTTTAACAAAAAATAAGTTATTTTGTGTTGAATACAATCAAGAAACAAAACAAATGGCGTTATTATGAACAAGAGTAAATAGTATTGGGTAAAAATGGTATGTGTCAGTCTTAGCGTATGTTTTTCAGGAAAATGATTCATTGCATAATCTAATAATGAAAAAAAAATGATACTTTAATTCATTCTCTGTCAATTCATATTTTTGAAATCAAATGTTGACATGAAATGATTGATTTTAGTATTATTTCGTCGATGAAATATACAGTCGACTCCCGCTACAAAGCAATTCTTACGCGAAGTGGCTATAACGCGAGTTTTTCACAAGCGACGAATTTTAGAGCAAAAGCGAATTTCTCGCTTTCAACACGAAAATATTTGGAAAGGGATCGTGGTGCTAAGTGTTGGCTTCGTTACTGACTAATAAATATTGACTTCGTCAATGTACTTTCATCGTTTTAAAATCACTGACTGCGCAAATTCCCACACGCCGCACTAGTCTAAACATCGCTTTGTTAGTGTGTATGTGTAACCACTTTATATTTTTGATTTTTAAAATTCTAAACATGAAAGGTGATGAAATATTGTGTTACCTAGACACGCTTTTTCATCTAAAGTTTGTGAAGGAGGAAACAAAAAGCGTCAGTTAGCAACAATTTAAGAAAATGTAAAGATTCTTGATACATTTGAAAACCTAAAAAAGTGGATCGAACGTAGCACGAAAATTAGGTATGATAAAATCCTTCACACATACAATTAAAAGTCAAGGGAAGGCAATCCGTATAAGTTTGGAACTTAGTTTTATATGAAGCTCGCAGAGTAGTGTCTAAGTGAAATTCAAACAGTATGAAATTGGAAGCTACTCTTGTATCGTGGATTTTATAGAGACCCTGAAATTGGGGAGTTACCACAGATGGAAACGTCATAATGCGAAACTACTGTATTTAAAAATATTTTTCAAGAACGAACTGATTGCGCAGTATAAATCATCTTCAATTTTTAAGTTATAATAATTGTATCTACTGTACTGTACTATGTACTATTATAGCGAAGTGCTTTATTAGTCCTAGACACTGTACGCACCGTACTGTTTTATTTTATGTCTCTCTCTTCCATTGATCATTTCTTTTCATCGTAACAGTTCGTAAACATCGTAACATGTTGAATGCAGCATTTTTTTTTTTTTTTACATACAGTAAAATTTCTGTTCTTTATGTAAGAAACGGTAATATATAGTTAAAAAGTGGTCTTAAACAGTTTGAAAGATGTTTAAATCTGTGTAAAAGAATTGGGTACGTTAAAGAAAATGCATATCCATATCATTTTCCACAACGTGAATTTTCGATGTACGCGAGGAGTCTTGGAATGCATCCCTCGCGTAAGTCGGGATATACTTAATAAAAACAACCATAGATATCTAATAAGTTTAATTAAAACCTCTTTATTAAAATATTTACTACTATTTACAGCTAATGCCAAAAATATCGATATTTATCCTCACCAAATGACCGTTTTAACGACTTTGCAGCACGAAATACCGATATTTCGATATCCGAATTGCAATCACTAATTAAAATTTCTTCTAAAATTAATAATAAAATCATTTTCATCTAAATCAGTTCTAAATTTATTTTTACTGACAAAAGAACAGATCATCACCAAGTGTACCAACTTTGAAAGTTTTCGGAGTTTTTCAATAATCTTCCTGAATTTACAAATCAATCTAACTTCCAAAAAAAAATGATGGAAAGAAAATAAGTTCCGATCTACTTTTTGCACTTGCATAAGAATTCAAAATGCTAAAATTTTCGAAAACAGTAAAAATGAAATTGATTTTGTAAATTCATGTTATTGATTATTAGTTTCATAGCATTTCCTTTCTGAATGTTTTCTAGCGTATTATCTGGTTGGAATCGAGGGGGGGGGGGAGCTTCTGTTGCCTTTTAAGCAACAGCATAAGAGCTCAAAATGTTAAAATCTTTACAAAGAGTACTAAGTTTGGTTTTACATATGAGGCAGTGGAAGCAAAGGGGGACAAGTGGACATTTTCAAGTTTTGAGTAAAACGTGTTAAAAGGTTTTTCGAAAGCATTCTGCATAGCAGCGCCTACCAAGGCTACTAGTACTCGAAGGCAGAGGAGAGGTTCCCCTACCATTCGTACTGTCTCATTTTTTTAAATTTTGGCACTTACATCCTTTTGCTTCTCACTGTCTCATATGTTTATTATTTTTGAGAAGTTTCATACTCATAATGTTCCAAGTTTTGCTTGAATTTTCGACAAAGTCAGCGGGTAGACAAAATAATGTTTTGACTACCTTTTCCCAGTTTTCATTATTATTTATTTGTAAAGCAGAGACAATTTCTTGTCGCAGAGTATTCTCTGCAGTTTCATCAGTTGTTTTGTAAATACGAATTATCATCTTCAGGAGAATATGCTATAATTTAGCTCTGATAACTTAAATTTCGATGGAAAAAAAGACTAAAAAAATCATTTGTTTAACTAAGCGTGAAAAGAGCGTGTTTGTTTCACCAATAACGGTTATTGGTCTTGTAACAATAAAATGATTCCTCCTTTTTTCAACAAGCATAAATGAACTCGTTCAGGGTCATCTGTGTTGTTATTGAAGTCATACTATAGTCTTGTTCTGTTTTTTTTTTTTTTTTTTTAAATAAGAAACTGTGCTTCGATGTGTATTGTACTATGTGCCACGAAGTATACGAAAACTGCTTAGTAGTGCCTTTGTTGAGTTGATTTTATTTTGCACAAAGATTTAATAAATGGTATCTAAGCGAAATTGAGGTTTTTTTTGTGTGTGTTTGTGTGATTACGTATGACCTAATGGGGAAAAAAAAAATAAAAACTGCACAAGCAATGAAATCATGCAGCAATGTAAGTGTATATATGGGACCGTGAAAGACCGAAATTGGAGAATGTCAGCATTCACCAGTAATATTTCGTCTTTCACCGATATCTTAGCTACGTGAATGTTGATACTCATCGGCGAATTTCGACATTCACCAGGTTTCGATAAATCTCGGTAACATATATACAAACAGTATCGTGGCGATAACAGAACAAGGTGCTAAAACTGAAATCCTGGATTCAAAGTACTGTAAATCAGAGTTGTAGTCGTAGGCAGCAGAAGGTGTACTCAGTGCCGGATGTAGGGGGAGTAAGTCGGGATCCTTGCTCTGGGAGGTAACTTCTGGAGGCGGCACCTTCAGCCAATTTGTGTGTGTGTGTTTTCCCTTAGAACTCAGCATAAAACTTAAAGGTGGATGGGTAAGGGGGATAGTTTCAATATTTTCCCCAGCTAGGAAAAACTAACAATCCGGCACTGAGCAGGGGACTCACCTAGGGGGGGGGGGGGGTCATAACGCAGACTGCGACGTTGAAATTTTTAGGGGGATGTTTTGAGGGGTGTTTTCCTCATTTGGGGGGGGGCTCTTGCTTTGGGGGTTTGCGCCCTTGACCTTAGGGGTGGGCACCCCTGGCACTGAGTATACGTAGATGCAGGATAACTCCGTAGCAATGGCCACTGGAAGCCATTGAACGCGCGAAACTTGAAGTAAACGTGCAAACCGTAGCCAACGAGGATGCAACACTGCTTGCATCTTACCTGAATACGGCAAAAGTTGTTTGCTCGCATGCGCCTTTCGGACGCTTACCCGTCTACTAGAAGGGCTCAGTTGCCCATGGGACCGGGTTTTCTTTGGGCAGTCTTTGAAGCGGAAACATAATCTGTATCATTTGTAATAGGCATTTCATTATTTTGTGATAGATAGGATCAGCAAAAACGCGACTCTTAGGGGCCATTCAATAATTACGTTGAATGATTTTGTCAATTTTTGAACCTCCTCCCCTGTCCCCATGTAAGGGTACGTAAGATTTTGCAAACTCCTCCCCACACCCCTATTTAAATATTCAAAAGTATATTGCTCATAAATACGAGCCAATAAATCTTGTGAATTAAAAAACAAGTTACAACAACATATTTATTGAGGCTATAACTTAAACTAGACAAAAAAAGGAGGGGGGAGGCAACAAAAAAAAAAAAAAATACCATTATAACATTCTTAGCAGTGGTCTCAATAAATAATCATTAAAAAATATATATGAATAAATCAGGACGCGCTTTTTATTTTTAGGACACATAACAGTCAGTGGCGCAACCAGGAAATATTTTTAGAGGAGTGCACTTAAAATTTTCCCTACCTGATACGAGGGAGGGGGTCCGGGGGTTCTTTCCGGAGAAATTTTTGAAATTGTAGTCTTAAGAACGCAGTTTTAGACGGTCTCTTGATGACGTTACGTGGAGGAGTTGAGGAAATTTTTAGAAACTGAGCTCTTAAAAACGCGATTATAGACGATATTTGTTGACATCTGAGTAAAGAATGGGACATAGGGGCTGTCTCTGATCGATTTTTTTAAAGAAATAAAATCGACCAAACCTTCCCCCAATTTTTCAAAATTGAATTTCCAAAACGCAGTTATACCGACAAACTTTGATGATGTTACTGGAAGGGAGACTCTAGGGGTCTCCCCAAAAACATTTCAAAATAGAAGTCTTAAAAAACGAAGTTTTTAAGCGATATTCAATGATAGTAGGCTGGTTGGCTCAAAGTTTTCCATCTTCATTTTTTTCGAAATTTTAGTTTTTTCATTTACAGAACTCATACGGGAGTTTCAGTTCACTCTATTTAAAGAAAACTGCGTGCTAAGCGCCTCAACCAATTGCCATTTAAAAAATCCAATTTTTGACGATTTGGAGGATATTATAAAGAGGAGGTTCGAGGGGCTAAGCAATTTTCAAAATTGTAATTTCAAAAAGAAAGTCAAACTATTTTTGATGTTTTAGAAGGTGAGATATTCGGCAGTTCTCCCCTGACAATTTTGCGAAATTAAAGCCCTGGAAACGATATTTGAGAAACCCTTTAATGGTCTTGGCTGGGGGGTGGGCTTTCTAAATGTATCCTGTAAGAAAATTCTGAAACGTCATAGATTTGGTTCGGGCAACGTTTCGGGATTTCACAGATTTCTGTCATTTTCCTGTGAAAAGAAAATGTTCGAAGTAAAACTTTAATTAGGTTGGACTTTTTGCGTAATAAAGCCAACACTAACACTATTTCATCTGTTAGACCGAGGTATTCAAACTTTTGCACTTGGAGGAACCTTTGAGTTTACCGTATTCTTGAAGGACTCTCCTGATCAAAGAGCAGAAAAAATCGGATATTTAAAGTCTGCTCATATTGAGAAAATAGAAATACGCATCCTTCTTTTTATCACTGTGCGAACATCTTAATAAAATAATGAACGATAATATATATAGCTCTTTTTTTTTAAATATATTCCATGAAGAATAAACGAAAGAAACAATATTTTAAATTACGACAAATAATTCAAAGTTCTTTTTAAAACAGCAGCTGCATTACCCCTCTTTAAAATAAAACCTTGGTAAAATCTGTTAGTCATTCAAAACGCTCTTTATCATAACTTCACAAAATAAAACTGCAGCTGTAAAAAAATTTCCAGCACGAAATTTGACAAACAGGTATTCCTATTTCTTCATGTATTACGTTTAAATAAAAGTGCTACATCATCGATACCGAAATATGTCTAAATGTCACAGCTTCATGCAAATTTCAGAGCTATCACCATCCGACTTGCATACACACACAGCATACACTCACACACAGTCATATTATAAATAGTTATGTTTGAGTAATACTTTTTTTTTTAATTCAGAAGCTGTAGCAGGTGTTTAGCAACAACCCTTTTTTAAAGTAAATGAGGAACCACTTCCAGCAGAACATGCTCCAAAATTGTTAACTGCAAGTGGGGTTCTTGAAGAATATGACAAATTAATTGTATCGCGAGAAGTTAGATGCATTGAAATTGAAAACTAGGAGTATTTAGCAAGTGTTAAGATTCAAGCAGTAAAACATTGGAAATAGCCTGTCAATATGGATGAAATTTATTATTCACATGAGAAAGGAATAAAATATTAAGCGCACTAGTTGCGTAATAAATGCAAGAAGACATTTTATCTTATGAAATACATCAAAAATATTACTTTTAAACCTTTATAAATGTACTTTTCTTGCAATTTAAATACAATTTTACAATTTTAAGCAAAACATATGCTAATTTTATTTTCAAGGAGAAATAATTTATAATCGCAGCAATTTATTGTAAATGTAACATCAGTCACAAAATCTTTGTATCATCAGTCACGGGTGTTAAATAATTTTTATATTTTCAGTTTTTAAGTTTTTTCATTAAAACAAAGTGTTTTTATCCAGTCTAAAATCTCTATTTTAAGGGGGGGGGGGGAATCTGTATAGATTTAACGCTAAAAGTTTGAAGAGAATTTCAAATTATATATAAGTCACTTTTCTCAATGTCTCTTCTGCGTAACATCAGTCACGTTTTTTATATTCCCATTAATTTCGTACAAAATTTTTTTTCCTCAAGTCTGAAAACAAGTGTGTGTGTAGTGATATATACCATATCATGATATTTTAGATCAATTTCAGAAGAAACAAAATTTAATTTCAAGACAATGCTGAATTTATAAGTTAAAAATAGAGTCAAGTTGTAACGTCAGTCACCGTGGACAGACCCTCATCAGAAAACATTTTATTTTTCACTTTGCCTCATAAAAAAAACAAAAAAAAAGTGAAAATTTTCCACTTTTTTTTCTGAAGGTGCAAATTTACTGACAAAAATAAAAAATAATGTTCGAATGCAAGTTTTATTACAAAACACGATGTTTTTTCTTTGTGTACAGTAGTTTTCAAAACAAATTTCCAATTTATTTATTTTGAAAAAGCTTAATCGTCTTAACTATTTCACTTTGCCCCCACATTACCCTACATAAAACATTTTAAGAGTGCTTTGAGATTGATATGCAGGAGTGACCACCTGGGGGGGAGGGGTCATGGCGCAGACTTTGCCATTGAAATTTTTAGGGGGTGTTTTAAGGGTATTTTTTTACTTTTGGGGGGGTTCTTGCTTTTTTTTATGGGGGTCTTTGCGATATTTAGGTGGGCGCCCTTGCTCTTACGGGGGCGGGAACCCCTGTGATATGCGTTAAAGAACTGCTTTAATTCCCTTGAATTATGAAATCAAGCATAGCATTCGAAAATCGTTCGGGAACTAGAAATAAAAGCTTCTCCTCTTTCATTCTAAACACTTATCTCTAGAAGAAAGTAAATTCTCATGCGCTTCGAATGATAATTTATCTTAAACTAAGTATAAACATATGTATTTCATTCGCGATATTATAAGCGATTGCTGAGGAACCGAAGACAGTTCGTTATCACTAAGAACCCTGTCTAAGCTTGAAAAACAATAAATTCCGTTTACACTTTATTGCTGATACATCCAAATATTTTTTTCAAAGTTCTTTTTTTTTTTTTTTGAGCTATTGTTCTCATTTGACTGTTTTGAATTCCTATGATTTTATTCCCTCCCCCCGCCTCCCCCTGCAGCACCATCGTCGACCGGCCCCTCCCGATGCTACTCTTCTAGCGAAAGAAGCCGTCCCCAGGTTGCGTCAATATCCTACACACACACACGCATACATACACACATACATCTACACCCACACACATAAACTACACACACACACATATATACACACACACACTCGAGATTGCGAAAAACATAATTTGAATTCAAGTTGTCAATTTTTTTTTTTTTTTTTTTTTTTTTTTTGTCATCTATTGCACGTTAGCTTTATCGTACAAATTTGCTTATATGGTTTCCGCTTAAAAAAAGCGCGACAAATATACCTAATTCCAACATTTACCTATTGCTAGTACGGAATCCAAAACGTGTTTCTTCAATTATCTCGAAAACTTATTTCTACAAATAGTGTCTTTTACCTGCCCACGGCAGTTTTGTACTACCTACGCAGGATCTCTACATTCAATCAAAATGCAAAGCAGATATTTGGTGAATTTATAGTTCTGTTCTTGGTGTCACAATTTAAAACTTTAAATTAAGTGAATATATGTTTTTTTAATTCTACAAATTTGATCCGGATGAACTGGAGATTCGGATTAAACAGGGGCTTGATAAACGAGATTGTACTGTACTCGTATGTGAGTGACACATTCAGCATTATGTTTCTAATAGATGAGTTAATAATACGATTTATGTATTAGCTTCTCGCCAGTTGCGGGCTAATGGGGTAGTCTCCAAAATTTTTAAATTATTTTTTTTAATGAAAGATCATGCTTAAAAACATAGGATCTGACCATTTTTTAAATAATTTGACTTAGTTTAATATTTTTGAAAAATTATTTTAATCAGTGCACTTTTATTATTTACGTTTCTGCCGATGGCATCATAAATGATGAAATGCCATTCACTGTTGCCATTACAGAACTCAATATTTAATTCGCATCTTTACTCACATGTGTTGACAATGATATGATTGATAGCAAGCGTAGAGAGCTATTTTTAATTCGCTCGTTGATTATCATACTGTGGAAACGTGGCAAACAAATGTGCCAATTTACATCATTTGTGACGTCATAAAGACCACGCCTTATTTTCAAAATCGGACATTTAAAAAAATTAATTAAAAACTAAGCGCTGGGAAAATAAAAGTTTTTTTTTTTTCCTTGCTCCATGGTTTTTTTTTTTTTTTTTTTTTTTTTTCATTCTATCACTTTTTGTGTGTAGTACTTTTGACTGAAGGAAACAACCTCATTGCATTCCCCAAGAGCTGAAATTTTCTATGTGGCATCTCTACTGTCCATTGACTATTACCACTTGAAAATTTTGGTGCCGTTTCCCACCAGACGGTGACATTTAGGCATCGTATACGATGCGAAATTGCAAATGGAATTCAACTAAACCTAGAACATCTAATACTAATTATTTCGTTAGGGATCTTTATCATGCTGCATATTTTTACGGCATTGACGCTGACGATTTTCTGCACCATGACTATCCACAGACTGGAGACGGGTTCGAATTTGCGACCTTGGGCTCAAGCAACGGTCCGCTTGCAGCATTACTCAAGATCAAAATGTTACTAGCGACACAAAAAGAATTGGGATGAAGCAACACTTAGCTAAGTTAAAACGCAGCCCCAATTTACCCCACCTCAGCAGTGGCGGCGCGAGAGCAAAAGTAGACGTCGGCGATGCAGTTTTGCGAGGCCCTTTTAGTCATAAAATATTCTCAGACAAATAATTAAATTCATGGAATTAATTTCTGTACTAACTATTGGCCCTTAGAGTTCCCAATTCACTTAATTGCTAGGACAAAAACATTTTGTTACTAGTAGCGCAATCAAAAAGAAGTTTTTTTTTTTTTTTTTTTTTTTTTTTTTTTTTTTTTGTGGTGGGGGGAAGGGGCAGCACATTAAAGGGGAGAAAATGACCTGATAAAAAGGGGGGTCTGGGGGTTTTCCCCCGTAAAACTTTTCCAAATTTGTACTTTAAAAAAGCCATTTTTGGCTTTTTTTGCTAATGGTATTTGGAAAAAGGTACAGGGGTCTCAGCGGAAATTTCTAGAAATCGAAGCCTTAAAAACGCAATGTAAGCCATTATTTATTGACTTTATGGTCAGAGACAGTCCCGGATCAATTTCTTTCTTTCTTTCTTTCTTTTTTTTTTTTTTTTTTTGAAAAATAGGTCGAAATTAATTCCTCCTCCCCCGTGCAAGTTCTCGAAATTGAACTTTCAAAAAGAGAATTTTAGACAAACTGAAGATTTTACGGGAAGGAATTGAGTCTTCCCTCGAAAAATTTTGAAAATTATGGTCCTAAAAACTTAAGCAATATTTTATATTTAGGAGTCACACCACTTAAACTTTGTGTTAATGTAGTTTAAAAAATGTAATTGCTTATAATGTAAAAGAAAGGCGTTATGGGGACCCTTGCACGAATATTTTCTGAAATTCAAGCCTTAAAAATGCGATTGTAAGGCCATAATTTGTAATATTAGGCTCGGTAATTTTTTAAAATTCAAGCTACAAAAACGCAATTTTAAGCGATTTTCGATGTTGTTGAGTATTTGGGGGCTTTCAGCTGGAAATATCGCGAAGTTTAAGATCTGGAAACGAAATTTCAGATGCTCCATAATGCTTTCAGTGAGTGTGTGTATGAGTGGGGGGGGGGGGGAGAGGGTTCGAAGCAGCAGCATTTTGAATATTTTCTTATTGTTAGACGAACTTAGGAAACAAGAGAAAAGAGAAAAGAACTGGGACGGGGGTGGGGGGAACAGAGTTAGCTGATCAATAAATACGCTGTCCATTTAATATTTTTATTTTAAATATTTATTTTCAAAATAAATTCCACTTATTAATTTCTTTCAAAAAAAAATAAATAAAATAAAACGCGATGTAGAAACTTGAAAGAAGATGGATAATTGCAACAGTTTCAAATCTTTGTCCGCGTCGGAAAAATCGACGCGGACACTCAAATTTGTACAATCATTTTGTAAAAGGCCCCCACAGAATTCTCCAATCGCGCCCCGCATTTGCTATGGCTGGCTCTTCACTCATTCTTTTGATCACTTTTGTGTCTGTTGTATTTAATAAGAGCTTCATTTGAAAACATGGAAGCTTCTTAAAACTTCTGAGAATTTTGCGAGGCCCTATCTGCGCGAGGCCGTCGGCAGTCGCCGACGCCTAGCGCCGCCACTGCACCTCAGAAAGCGAATGGTGAAAAATATAATCTTCAAATCATTCTTACCTTTCGTTCCTACCTTTCTGAAGAGATCTATTCTCTAAATGAACCACTTTCAGTCTGCACTAAAAAATATAGCTTGATTCTGTTAATAACGATTTTAGAAAGAAGTTTATCAACAGCATAAAATTACGTTCCATATGAAACGAACGTAAACAAATATTTTTCTATCATTAAGCTTCTCGAGAGTTTTTTAAAACGAAAACAAAATTTATTGTTATGGAGACATTTTTTGAGATCAAAAAAGAATTAGCATAATATCTTTATTAAAAAAGATAACTGTGGGTGTGCGTTTCAATTTTTCCCCACTTTACCCCCATGGGTCCAATTTCCCCCACCTGACCCTATTAAAATTCATGCAATTTTATTATTGTATTATTTTTTCAAGATATCTTGAAGAAATTATTCAATAATGCACCGAATTCTTTCGTAAACATGAGCATCTTTTTAGAATATTCTTTGCCTTTTCCGAACACACGCACTGACCTATTAAACCAATTTCAGCTTTCGAAAATGAACCCGTCACTTGATACTATGCAAAGAAAAATTGAAAGCGTCCACCACAGCCCGAGAGAAAGACAAACCTTCTAAAATCGATTATTTCTCCCTCTCTCCTTTGCAGTTATCGGAGAGGAGTTATTAATTGAGTTATCAGCTCCCTCCCATTCTCCAGCCCCCGGTCTGGCTCAGTTACCGACTCTTGTTTTCTTTTTCCCCTCTCCACTTTTTTCTCTCTCCGTCGGAGGCACGTGCATTGTTCGTGAGTCAGCCATCTGTCATGCGAGAAACGACGGCGTTAATCGAGGACTTGCTAATTGATTAACATTGGGACACATTCCTTCACACCATTTGCCACCTTTTAAAAACCGAATTTTGTTATGATCCTTTTTATTCAGCTGAATGTCATCACTCTTTGTAGCAGCAAGGGCGGGGCCTGAAATTCTTCAAGGAGAGGGACGATTGATTTGTGTTACTTATCCCTTACTACCAGGGGCGCCCCAGGACCCAAACTTAAATTTTTGGGAGATTCTTTACTTGCCGAATGGAAATCCAAATTTCGCCGAATGATGATAATTTGACAAAATCAGCTCTAAATTTCGTTGAATGGTGATAACGAATAGAACTCCAAATTTTGGCGAATAATGACAATTTTGAGAATGACGATTTGCCGAATGGGACACCAAACTTCGCCGAATGATAATTTTGCCCAATAATGATAATTTTGCGAATGATAGTAATTTTGCCATATGGAACTCCAAAATTGACCGAATGATAATAATTTTGTCGAATCGTCAGACAAAATTTACTGAATAAGGAAAGTTTTGGAAGTTCACAGTGACCTCCAGTCATTGGGACCACATCAAATTGTCTTCGTGGCTCTGTGGTAGGACTGGGCGATATCAGAATTTTAATACCGCGATATATCGTTCTCCAAATATCGATATTTTCGATATATCGATATATTCACGGAACAATTCAAAATTTTCCGGGGGGGGGGGGGGGTGCAAAGGATGTAGTTCAGGGCATAATGTATCGAAAAACAACAAAACATTTCCAAATATAATACAATTGTTTCTCTAATTCAAAACTTTCCTGGAGGGGGGGGGCGTACAAATGGTATAGCTCAATGCATGACGAAAGTGCTTCGCAACGAAAAAGTTTTAAATATTCAATTCAATATTTTGTTTAAATCTATCAATTCGAGCAGTCTCAATAATTTGAATATACGTACTTTGAACTAAGTTTCGTATTAACGTCTTAAATAGTTTATTTTTAGTCATTTAATAGCTCTTGCTTTGAGACTTTTTACTGCTTAGTTGAGTAAAATTAAGTAAAATGCTAATAATAAATCTTTAAAGAATGCAGCTATGAATTTTGGAAATTATCACTCCCTACGGTTATTAAGCACACAAAAGCATGAAATATACTTTTAATTTATATGTCACTAGCTGCATTACCCGATGTTGCACGGTCTACCTCGAAAAAAAAAGTTTCGTCTAATGACAAATGTTTAACAATCAGGTTTAAAAAAGGAAAAATAGAGCTTAAAGACTTCCTGTCAATGTGTAGAAAGCATAATTTTATGAGTCAAAATTTAAATTTATAGATTATTATATTTTTTCGTAATCATTCTGGATTACGAAATTACGATCACTTGAAAAATTATTCGTTTTATAGACGACAAAAATTGTGAAACGTTTGCACGCAAAATCTTCGCGGGATTTTCCTCTTAATCTCGCGGGATTAATCCCGCAAAATATCGTGCGGGATCCCGCTGTATTCGGGATCGGGATTACGGGATTGGAAACCCTTTCTGTAATAAATGGGAATTCTACATAACTAAAATCGCATTACACACAACTAAAAGTGTATACACTCATGAGGAAAGCTTCAATGTTTAGCAGTTCTTTCTATTCTACAAGGTGTTTTGCTATTTGGTCCTACATAGAAGATATCAACTGCTGAATGTACTCCTACCTATTTCAAAAAAAAAAAAAAAAAATGTTGTTGGGATTTTGAAGAAGCACCCATCATCTGCATAACCTGCAAGACATAGCAGCAACAGCAGAATAGTTTAGAAGGCAAAGACTTCGTAAAATAAGCTCTTTTTGGGGAATCCTTATCTTTAAAGTATTTTGAAAGTTTAAAGTTTTATTTAATGTGAAACATTCATTTTTATATCATTCATTCTCTAATTTAACCCTCCCGTATTCTTCTTTACCAATAATAAAGCTGTAAGGCTCTATCTGGATATCTCTCCATCCGGATCTATCTCTGTCTGTCAGGATCTCTGCGATGCGCATAGCGCCTAGACCGTTCGGCCGATTTTCATGAAATTTGGCACAGAATTAGTTTGTAGCATAGAAATGTGCATCTCGAAGCGATTTTTCGAAAATTCGATTTTGTTCTTTTTCTATTCCAATTTTAAGAACATTTTATCGAGCAAAATTATCATAAGATGGACGAGTAAATTACCAAGTTATCATAACGCGGAACCGTAACGTGGGCAAGTCAATTGGCGAGAAATTCATCATACATCATTTGTAAATATACAGGCGAACCAAAAGACCTTTTCATTTTCTACTACGGGCAAAGCTGTGCGGGTGCCACTAGTTGCTCTATGAAATAACATGCTCTCCAACTTTCATAAGCCAATACCAAAAGGGGTGACGTTCTATATGGCCATGATCCTCTCTTTGATGTCCGTACAACCGAAATGAAAATTAGGAGGTCCCTTTTTAAAATGTTCAGAATTATCCGTAAAAAGTTTTGCATCATAATGGAATCCACGAGACATTTTGAAACTTATTGAATGTAGAATTGTGCACTTACTCAATCTAAAGTTCTGAACGCTGCAAAGGGGGGGAGGGGGGGGCTGCATCCCAAAATTGTGTTTAAAGCTGAAGTCAATTTTAGACAACCTTTGGAAAGAAAGAGTTTGAGGATGATATTGCCAAAAACGAAATCTCAAGACATGAAGGAAGTTCAGAAAAAGGACGCGTGGACCGATCCGCCACCCACCTGAACAATATTCAAATTGAAGTTTTGAAACTCAGTTTTAGGCTATCATTGGAAACGTTTTACTAAAAGGGAGGGAGGGGGGGATACAGATCTGTTTTGTAAAATGTTCGAAATTGAAGTTTTAAAGACGCAGGCTATCTTCAGTACTAACATTAGATAAAAACTGCGGTTCGACCTTTTCCGGAAGTTTTTTTGAATTGAAGTCCTAAAACGCATTTTATGCTGTATAATGTAAAAAAAAAAAAAAAAAATGAGTTCGGAGCAGTTCTCAGAAATTTTCTTGATTTTGAAGTTATAAAAACGCAATTGCTCTAGTTTCAGACGCGAGGGAAAATAATGAGTATCCTGCTTTTGAAACTTTTCGAAAGCAAGAGCCTAAAATTGAGCGTTCAGAGTATGTTTGGAGATGATCCGAGATAGAGGAAGCGAGATAGTTCAGGGCAACCCCCGGATCTTTTTCGAAATTGATACTCTAAAACTCAATTCTAAAACTAACTTTGGGGTGGTAGACGAAGGAGTGGTAGGCACTAAAGATCTTAAATGCACAAAAATTAGAAAAAGGTAATTTTAAGTCATCTTCGACTTTCTTTGGTTTCTTTATTGGGATTCATGTCAGTTTGTCATCCTCAGAAGTTGCCGCCTTGGACACAAGTCCCTGAATCCAGCACAGTAAACAACATCGAGCAAAATTAAGAGGGCGTGAGATAAGAGAAACGCTTCGCAGCATGTTGCATAGTAGGCTAAAAATAATTTTTTAGTTATTAGTACTTATTTTTTGAGGAACAAAAATTAGTATGTGCAGAAAGAAAGCGATAACACTCGTTTGTGCCTTTTTTCTTTAGGGGCTAATTAGGAGCTAGGAGGGACTTAGTCCCTCTACTTCGCCCACGCTCCTAACCCTCCCAAATGACATTCCGGGCTTTTGCTGTTCCTTGAAACATAGAGCTACCTGTAAGACCTTGCAGCGCCGGTGGAACATTTTAGAGGAGGGCAAAAACTTTGAAAAACAGGTTGGGGAGACCGGGGCAAGATGACTATGTTAACAGTTTTTGTTGTTAATTAATTTATTTTTAAGGATAGTAAAATTAATTTCACATGAGCTGTTAGAGTAGTCCTTTGTGGTATTAAATATATAACGATTTAATTTTTCAAATAAAAACAAGGAAGGATATTTTTATTTTTTCATGAACTTATCAAATCGTCATCTTGCCCCAGTACTGGGGAAAGATGACTTTGACCTTGGGGCAAGATGACAGAGTTGAAAAAGGTTGAACACCTTTCATGTTTTGAATATGTTACCTAGTTTTAAAAATGATAACTGTGTTTTTACATCTTACAATGTATCAAATTAAGCGAAACGCATTGGAGCGTGATGTTGAAGTGTTACGTTGTGCAGCTAACAATAGACACAAATAAAAATGCCATTTTAATAATTGGAACATGCCTCATGCTACCACTCGACTTTAACAGCACTGAGTCCGTTCTTCTGTTGGAGGGTCACAATATTCCTCTTTACCAGCGGGACATCTTATAACACCATTCTTTGAAATTGATGCAACTGAATTGCTTGGCATGAATTGAATAGACTTGGACCTAAAGGAACTTAGTTTGAGATTTTTTTTACTCTCTCTTTAGCTTCACGAGCTTATTTTCCCCGTTTTTTAAAAAAAATACTTTTTTTTCCCTTCCGCTTTGCTCCTTGTTCTGAAATTTCTTTGATGGGTGTGCTTGTAAAAATGTTTGAGCTCAGTTTTCTGCTTTTCCTTTTTGTTTTCTCACATTGTGTTGCTTTAGGCAATGCATTAAAATCAGAAACACTAACAGGCTTCTTTGGTGCATCGGATTCAGCATTTGCCATAACATCTGCTTCGTCTGGAGGGTTTATATTTAGGTTTTCTACTCCCAAGGTCTGAGGATTAGCACTATTATTCTCAGTTTAATAGCCAGCAGCATCATAGTTCGCAAAAAACAAGAGAATTATGAGTCTCGATCCCTCATTCTTTAAACCCTTTATCGGCATTTCCAACTGTAGGTGCTTTGAAGTAAGCGGTGTTCAAAAGCTCACCAATATTTTTGTCTGTGATAGTTTGTCCTAGATGAATGACCATAAATTTGCCACATGCTTGGCTATAGTAGGTTTTTAATGGGCAGAAAAATGACTCATCAGGAGCTAGAGACGATGCGATGTCTGGGGTGGCAACCCAACCAGGATAATGTTTTTTCACTGCAATATAAGATAGTCTGCAAAGTTACGTGATATTTATGATTGTCAATAACCAACAGAGCAGGAGATTCTTTACTTGGTTTAATTCAGTCAACTAGTCATTTGGTCAACTAGTTTATAAATAGCCTCTGGTCATCGGCTTTCGAACGACACCTGCCTTTATTCAATGCGTCCTTTAACCCCAGAAAAGATAGAAGCGCAAGGTCGCGTAAACAAACACACAGACAAATAAGAGTTTACAGAATTTAATAAAATGGACAACATAGTTAGTTTAATAAATTCCGAGACACGGGGCAAGATGACGAGCTCGTTGTCTTGCCCCGGACTGCCTGTTTGAACAGATTCTTCTCCATTGCCATAAGAGAAGGCGATTAATTGACATTTATTCATGGTAATAGGTAGTATTTAAGCTAAGTTACTCATAAATACCCCCGGCCAGAAGTTTTTGAGGCTCTGTAACACTCATTGTGTATGTATTTTCTATTTTGTTGTTTTTCTCCTTTGAATGCTGAGTGTTTTCCCTTCACTCCCGCATTTCCCAGCAAAATTTATAAATGATGTTTGTACTTTTTCACGGTTTATGGGGAGTGGGTGGGGGGTGGGTCGTGTGTAAAAGCATTTTTCCGAAAGAAAAAACACTTTTTGTGGGGATTGAGGGAAAAAATGAAGTGTTTTGACGCTTTATTACCTTGCGTTACTTTCATAGCTTTATGAGCGCAACTAAACACCCTAACTTTTCCTTTTCAATGAGCTCCCAAAGAAATACACTTCCAAAATCAGCCTCAAAAATTACTAAAGCCAAACCCATGGATAAGTTCAGAAATTGGAACAACCATTAAAAATTGGATTTTAAAAAAATTAATTTAATACTTATTCACCTTTTTTTTTTTTTTTTTTGTGAATATTTCTTTATTTTGGAACCCACTTCCAATGCCAAAGGTGCTGTACACTGCTTTGCCTTTTCTGGACGCACATGAATAGAGATGACTCTCTGTATGACTCGGTTGGATCTCCAGTCCATACAACTGAGGAGACTATTTGGAGATCTTTTTCTGAAATGTCTATAAAGTTATCTACGAAAAATTTTACGTCTTAAATAGAATTCATGAAACAATAAAATTCGTAGAATTTAGAATTGTGTACTTTTTAACTTTGAAGTTCTATTCTAAAGGCTCAAAAAATATCCCTTTTACTCCCATTAAAATGGAAGAGGCATTATTTCCTCAAATTTCAAAATGCTTCGTTTACCAATCATTTCTTATTCTTCTGAAAGCAGGTAGGAAGATTTTTTCTGCAGTTAAATCGATATCATAGCTTGAGTTATAACATTCTTCCTTTTACTCAACAGATGGCAGCACTACTAAACTTTTCGCACTGATATCCAGTAGAGCCATTCCATTTCAGATCAGGCAGGGTCTGTCACATGACCATCACCGATTTTTTTGAAAAAATTACAGTAGTTACAACTAAGGGACATATGAAATATCCCAAAAGGATTTTGCAAGAAAAATTTTTTTTTCTTCAGTTATAGCCTATTAAAATTCTGCACAAAATCCGCCATTTTGGAAAAAACCGGCAAAACACTCCATTTCAAATGGACATTATTTCAAAAGTTTTTAACCTATTTGAATAATTCTTTTTTCTAAAAATAAATAAGGACCCATATATCCTCCAGACATCGTTTTTAAAAGTTTAGTTAAGTTTTTTGATAAAGAAAAAAAATCATTTTTGTCGCGAAAAAACTGCATTTTTTACCGATTTTATGATTTTTTTTCTCCATGAAAAAAAGTTTTTTTTTCTAAATGGAGATGGCAGTCTAAAGACCTTATATGATAGTTTCATAACATATTTTATTATAATCCTTGGATGCATACAACCTCGGAAATAAAATTTAAAATTTTAAAAATTTTCAAAAATTAGCGATTTTTGAAGTGATTTTACTCAAAAAACCCATTTTTTAAAAATCTAAAAATTGGCTCATTTGAACCCCATATAATGCTTAACAAGTGGGTAGACACCGCATCCCGTATTTTTTCCCATAAAATGTTTTATGATTTTTTGAAAGTGACCTTATCGCCCATGGCATGCATGCAAAATAAAAATTTCTAATAATTTCAGTCACTGAAAATCTGATGAAATTAATGCCTAATAGCTACAATAATGGTGCACTTTATCAGCAACAAATAAAATTTTACTGACTTTTAATAAAGTAGCAGTATCAAACCGCTTCTGATGACCCAGTCAATTCGTCTTTTTGTACTTCGTTATATGAATATATTTTTCTGCTGATCAGCGCCTAATTGTTATGGGAGCTGAGATCCCATACTTCCTTATTTGTTGCATTCAAATTTTTGTATTTTTGACCGAATTTAGGCCACTTAAGCATTAAAATAAGTTCTGAAGACTATAGGGATCCTGACCTTCTTTTGTTAGAAATAGGATCCCTGGCTATAATAGCTACCTTTGGTGAGATCTGTTTGGTTACCTCTACTTACAACCATGTTCAATTAATTATTTCTCTCATAAAACAGTGGGCTTTTTAAATTCTTAAACTACAAGTGAGTTTTGCGGTATGAATTTAGTATACATATTCTTACGTATAAAAGTAATCATACTAGGTAGGATCCAAAAATTATGTGACAATATTCGCCAATGTCAAACCAAAGCACGAAATTAAAATTAATCGTTTTAAATGTATTGTATTGTTCTTCCCTTTGATGGTTTCCCCTGTCGCGTAATTGAGTTGAAGAGAAAGAGAATTGAAAGAGGAAAAATATGATTCGTTGCTGCATATGAAAGTAACGGTGAATGCATAGCTTTGGAGACAAAATAAAGTAATATTTATATTAAAAAAATTATATACATAGATTTTTACTGTTACTGATAAAGTACATCATTATCGTAGCTATTAGTCATTAATATAATCACCAAAGGCTCTTCTATCTAAAGGCTACACACAGAGTCTTACAAAAAAACGAATTGACTAGGTCATCAACAGCGGTTTGTTACTGATATATTATTAAAAGTTAGTAAGATTTTAGTTGTTCCTGATAAAGGGCACCTTTATTGGGTTTGGGGTCAAAATGTCGCCACCGAAATGTCGCGGGACAAAATGTCGCGGCCAAAATGTCGCCGGTCCAAAATGTCGCCGGGCCGAAATGTCGCTTGTCCAAAATGTCGCCGGTCCAAAATGTCGCTTGTCCAAAATGTCGCCAGGCCAAAATGTCGCCAATCCAAAATGTCGCCGGCCCAAAATGTCGCCGGGCCGAAATGTCGCCGGTCCAAAATGTCGCCGATCCAAAATGTCGCCGGCCCAAAATGTCGCCGGGCCAAAATGTCGCCGGGCCAAAATGTCGCTGGGCCAAAATGTCGCCTGTCCAAAATGTCGCCGGGCCAAAATGTCGCCTGTCCAAAATGTCGCCGGGCCAAAATGTCGCCTGTCCAAAATGTCGTAGAACCAAAATTCGCTCATTCAGTTGGTAAGAAAAATGCAAATGTACAAAAATGCTGTTTAACACCAAATTTGCAGAATAAATGATTACTGCCTTTAATGAATGTCTTCGTTAAAAATGGGACTGAACTAACTGAGTTTCTTGATGAATTCTAAAAAGATTATTCCGTTTTGATTCGCAACTCTCGGCTGTTTTTCAGCAAACAAATAGAATACAAGCGTTACGTTATCTTATTTCTTGTGACTCGCTATCTACCAACTGTAAAACGTTCTGACGGCGTTCAGTTCTGACGTTCGATAAATTTTTTAAAACTTTTCTTCAAGAATAGTGTGCGTTTGTATGTGACCGATTTTTTGGGGCCATTCTACGTCAAAACCTGTGGTAAGAATTCGAACGATACCCGCAAGTACCCATACATGATTTAGGGCTGCGTGGTTTTTTTGCGTCAATTCGTTCAAGATAGTGGAGTAACTGAACGTTTTCATCGATATGCGTGACTGTCATTGCTCAAAAAATGATGAACGGAATCAAATAAAATGTTAGGAAGCAGCAGGGGGACAGATTTTGGGGCCAATAGCACCAGAGGGTGGAGCAATCGAATGTTTTTTTTTCCTTTCTTTTTTTTTTTTTATCTGTGACTGATATATCTCAAAAAGTAATACAGTTGACCCTCGTTTTCAGCAGGTTTATTTTACGCGGTTTCGATTATACGCGGTTGAAGATTTGACACCTTTATTTTATTTACGCACACTCTCAGAAATGGACTTTCAAATTTGACGAAATTTTCTTCGTTTCTGACGAAATCGCTTCCAGGGATATGCTCCGAGCGAACATTTCGTCAAATTGAGGAAACTGCTTTCGTCTCTGGTTTGAAGATGCGAATTTCGTCAAATGTAACGAAATATTTCTTCATTCTAGTTTCGTCAAATCGACAATCATTTTCGTAGTTTTGAGAGAATTAGTTTCGTCAAATTAATTTCGTCATATTTGAGCAAGTTAATTTCGTAATTTTTTGAGTTTATTTCTTTTATTTTTCTTTTTTCTTTTTTGGGCTGATTAGTTTTCTTTCTTTCTTTCTTTCTTTTTTTTTTTTTTGACGATACTGACGAACCTCGTTAATTCGAACACGCTTAAAAAGAATTACTTCTAAAACGGACTTTTTTGTATTCTCTGTCCCATTGTTTTTTGTTTTTCGGATAAGACGAATTCTCTTAAGAGTAATCGATTTTAATGATCCATTAAAGTTCGTTTTAACGAGGTTCGACTGTATCTTATAAGATTTAGTCAAATCTTTACTTCAGAATCTTACCACCATAATTTCCCACTTTGATGCGCATAGTCACACTCACAGGCCCATCATTTACGGGGGGGGGGTATTTATGGGGGTTGACATTGACCCCCCCCCCCCTGATTTTTGAACTTTTATTCTTTACGCACGAAAGGCCGTGGTTCTCTATAAAAATTTTGAAGAGTGTACACCTTTTTCCACAATTGGAAAAAAAATCGAAATGACTGGCCTGCACTCCGCCCCCCTCCGCCTAAAGCAAAAGGCAAGTATTTGTTGAAAAAAGAGACACATAAAAGATGTTAAAAAAATTTTTATTAATGTAAAAATACAAGCAGACAATTTCTTTAAAATGTGAAAATAATTATTGCAAATTCAAGTTAAAGAACAATGTGAAATGATATCTGGGAATTTGGGCTTTACGATGCATCGATGCATCGTAAAATACCGATGTACAGTACACCCTACATCATTACACCGGTTTAAAATAAAAACTTCTAAACCGATAGATCGGTGTGCTCCACAAGTTTGCTTACATCCAAGCTTTTTTTTTTATCCAAGCAAAAAAAAAAAAATTGGACCGGACTAACATGCGGGTTTCCGTAAACTCCCCATGGTATCTAACTAAAACCCCATAAGGGGGATTTTCCTGCAAAAAATCTATTTTTTGCCAGATCTTTTCCATATTCGGCACAGAGGTTCATTCTTGATGCTCAGGAATACTCATTGAGCAGTTTCCTTCCCGCTATGGGGGGAGGGGGGAACAACCCTCATAGGGGATCTCTTTATAAAAGCCAAGTTTTTGTCTGATTTTTCCAAATTTGGCACAAAGGTCCTTTGGTGCTCGGGAATGCACACACAATAATTTTAGTCCCTCCATGGGGGGGGGGGCAACGCCCATGGAGTTTCTCCTTACAAAAACCAAGTTCTGTCGGATTTCTTCTAAATTTGGCACAGAGGTCATTTGATGCTCGAGAATTCAATAAGTAGTTATCGTCCCTCTATTGGGGGGGGGGGGAGGGAACCCCATCGGGGGTGCTTCTTATAAAAACCACGTTTTTGTCGAATCTTTTCCAAATTTTACACAGAAGTCTTTTAATGCTTGGGAATTCAAGCAGGATAATTTTCGTTCTTCTATGGGAGGGGGGGGCAACCCCTCATTGGGGTTATTCTTATAAAAACCAATTTCTGTCGGATTTCTTCTAAATTTGGCACAGAGGTCGTTTGATGCTCGGGAATTCAAGCAGATTAGTTTTCCTTCCTCTATGGGGGGGGGGGGGGCAAACCCATTATGGTTCTCCTTATAAAAAGCAAGTTTTTGTGGGATCTTTTCTGAATTTGGCACAGAACTTCTTTGATGCTCAGGAATTCTCATTGGGGAGTTTTCGTCCAGCTATTAAAGTCTTTTTTTTTTTTTTCAAAAACCAGTTTTTATAAGATCTTTTAACAATTTGGCACAGAATTCCTTTGATGCTCGAGAGTTCCCCCATTTTAGTCCCGCTATTCATGGGGAATCCCCCGCGTGGGTTTTTGTCGGATCTATTCCAAGTTTGGTACATTTGTCCTTTGATGTTTGTGAATTCTCATAGGGTAGTTTTCGTGCTAAATTTGGGAAAATTCTGACAAAAGCTTCGATTTTTGCTAGGAAAACTCCCCTAATCGGGGGTTTGCCACCTATAGCGGGAAGAATAATTCAAACTGCTTCAACTACTCGCGATGTAAGTTTGGCGATGCATCACGATGTAAAAATTCCTACATCGTCCAGTCCTACTGGGAATATAGAAGTGCTACTTCCTCAGCAGACATTGGGTTCTGGAAGAATAAGACATAGGTTACTTTTATGCAGAGTTACATCAATATTTGCTCAAGAGAAAATTGCTGGGGATTTACTTCATTGCATCACATAAAAAATTCCAGAAAAAAAAAAAAAGATTTTTTTAAAACTAATACCATAAATTTTAAAGAAATAGTGCAGTAAAATGTACAGCTTTAAGTTTGTATATCTTTGTTCGAAAATTAGATACAGAAAATGAAATTAGATAATCTTGAAAAAAAAGCTTACCTTTTTCTTTTTTCAATCGATTATTTGTCTTATTAATTTTGCTTCTATATAGAATGCTTGTTTGGCAAAATTTATGTTTAATACAGGAAGTGTATTATTGCATGCAGTACATACTTTATACTTCGAAGTACTTTGGTACACACTTCATATTTACCTGTCTGGAACTTCAAGGGAAATTAGGTACCTTTATATAACATTATTGATTAGAACTTTACTGATTTACTAAGATAGCTCCATAAGCATTGATGCAACCATGGCCAACGCTAAGACAGAATTGCAAGTAAGAGATTCAAAGGTATGTAATGAAAATAGTGACTAGCGTATCGAGAAAAGTTTACTAGTTTTTATCATATACTTTTTATTTTC
The DNA here is from genome assembly GCF_026930045.1 of Uloborus diversus. Lineage (NCBI taxonomy): Eukaryota > Metazoa > Arthropoda > Arachnida > Araneae > Uloboridae > Uloborus > Uloborus diversus. The sequence goes on along the minus strand of NC_072739.1, from coordinate 130,173,386 downwards.
CTTTCAATTTTTCAATTGAAATTTTACATAGACATCTGCAGCAAAAGCCATTACTCTAACTTAAATTTGGACTTACTACTAGTTCATCTATGAAATGCTTCTGAAGAGAATTCCCTTTATTTTGCTGATAATTCCTTGAGGCAGCAAATATGGCAGTAAAATTAATGCTGTATTTATTTCAGCTGTAGAAACTATGTATAATGGAAAAATTCATAATTATCACAAATCATGTAACACAAATTAACATAGAATTTAGCGTACTAAATGTGAAAATAAACAACAAAGAAGGCTTTATAATTGTTATTATTTTCAAACATGCTGCTAACTTACCTTTTTTTTAAATCAAGGTTACCTTCAATAATTTATTTTAAATTTGGGAAAAATTGAAAAAATATTGAAAATATTTAGCTGCAAAGCACAAAGATATAGTTCTTTATAGAAATTAATATTTTCTTTGTAACTTAAAATGCTTTGTTTTAAATTAATACTTACTTTACTTCATGTTTTATTTTGCAAGTAAAACCATTCAAAAGAAAAAAAGAAAGAAACAGACTCAACAAATAGTGAAGTATTGATACAACATAAACAAGAGACAGCTGCAGAAGGGGATGACATTACATAAACAACATAGGGTGCGACTTTAATAAGTCCGGTCAACGAGCCTAACAAAAAAAAAGGGGGGGGGTATCATTTCCGAACTGTAAGCTGATAGCCAGTTTGCATTTATTTTTAATTGCATTAAGCGCTTTTTTTCCTCGATTTTTGTGGGCTTGTTTAAAAGGTTGCTAAGCAATTAAAAAATATTTTTATGAACACTTTTGTGAGATAAAGTTCTTAATACTTTCTGATTATTAATTTCTTCAAAATCATATTTCATTTTGCTATTAAAATATTTCATGTAGTTTTGTTAAGAATTAACTATAGAAGATCTATTGTTTACCCATTTCAAAATATTAATCTTACCTAATGGATAGTGCAATATTTCATTGAAAATGATAAGTGTTACGTACACTTTTGTGAGAGAGCTACTGTATAAATTATTATTGTATTGAATAAAATATTACATGTAGAGTAGAAGAAGAAAAAAAATACCAATACTTAGAGAGGGGGTGGGGGGGGCGGAATATTTGTTTAAGAAAATAAAAATTGCAGAGGAAAAAAATTTTGAATTATTAAACAAAAACATTTCGTTCACCAGAATTATATTAGTAAAATTCATGAAGAAGAATGAAAACACATAACCATGAAACATATTCAACGTTGAAATTAAAAGCTTCAAAGTTCTATGCTATTTATCAAGGCGCTGTATTTATTATCTGCGTTGCTGTAGCGACGGTGGAATTTTTTATGTAAGTTTAAATTCGTAAAAGTGCTTTGATCATCTTTGTCAATTGTCTAACGGGGGGAAATAAAGGAAGTACGTTTTCAAAAACAAATGTCAACAAACACACATTTTCATTTGCAAATAAAAAATACGCTTGTTAAGCCTAACGTGGAGGTGACTCAAAGTTAGTTTATACAGAATTCCAAACCAAATCGAACAGGTCGTTTTCAATTTTAATGTGTTTTAAATCCAACAATAAACACAACACTAAACAAAAATGTAACAAAACCTAAAAGAAGGCACATTGCACATACAAATTTTAATAAATACTAACCTTCTTTATGAATATTTTAGAATAACTGCCGTAAAATATTTTAACGAGCAAGTACAAGACTGAAACGAAAACTCCCAGAATGCACTGCAATGTGACGAAATCGGGACGAAATTATTTCGTAAAAAATTTGAGATTTCTGGTTTCGTCAAATATCACGTGATTCGGTGACGAAAGGATCGTAGAAAATAACGAAATAGTGCTCGAGGATTGCCGAATCGTCAAAATTGAGTGTTTCATTTTTGACAGTGCAGATGAGTTTCGGTTTTACGCTGATGCGGCAATGCAAACAGGTAACATTTTCCTCTCTTTCAAAACCCAAACTCCTATAGATTGCAGATTACTCGTAACTAACTGCATTTTGGCGTGCTAATAATCGAACTTGGGTCCTTGGAGACATTTTATGCGATTGGTTCCAGAGCTTTTTCCATTATAGAAGTAAAGTGATTAAACTCACACAATTCAGAACTCACTGGAAGAAGAGCTTTTAGGAGTGACAAAGGAGGTCAAAACCAACGAGGATACCGACTCCGGTGACACACAACCAAAAACGCTCACATTGAAAATTTTGAACCATTCGTAGACAATAGAAATAATCTTTTTTCTGATTTGTTAGTAAAGGAAGATTTTATCAAGGAAATGACGCAAGTGGTCATGGATGCGTTAATGCTCAGCAAAGAATTAGAGGAAAAATTCTTAATGACTACCAAAAGACTATCATAGCCAGCTCTTCTTCATAAACAGAACACGAAATTAGTTTGTTTTCTTTATGCATATTATGCATAAAAATCGATATAAGTACACATTAAACTTTTCATACAATTAGTCATCACTAGAATGAAGTATTTTTTTTTATCTACGGAACCTAATCCCTATTTTGAACCCATTCCCTATTTTTGATATTAGGTCTCAATTTACGCGGTTTCGTGGAACATAACACCCGCGTAAAACGAGGGTCTACTGTACAAGGGTTAAGACAAAATTTGGTCTACAGGTATATCCTAAAGGGCGAGTTGCTCATTTATTTTTGGCTTCAGTCATCCCAAAAGGATGGATCACCGAATATTTTTAATCGTTTTATGTGACTGCTATATCTCAAGAAGTAATGCGAGGATTCATACAAAAATGTAGTATGCAAGTGAAATTAAACGAAAACAAGCCTTATTTTCGTTCTAAGTTGAGTTTCGTAATCGTTTACGTGAGTCAGTGTAATTAAATAAACAATGAAAAATATACTGAATTTAAATATGAGAGGTTGAGCAAGATATCAATAAAATCTAAATTAGCCGTGTATTCCTCTCATTTTTGTAGCACTTTAACTAGCGTGGGTGTTAAATAAAAACTGAGTTTGCATTCTTATACAATTTGCGTAGTAAAAATTCAATAATTAAAACAGCATTTTTTTCTGAGAGGGAAAAACTTATTTGTTTATTATTATTATTATCAGTATTCTTTTCTTTCTGAATTACCAAGCTATATTGAGCTAGAACTATTACTTTTTGAAACTCATTTTAAAAATAAGTCTAGGTCAAAATTGATCTGAATAATCTCATTGATATCAGTTATTTCACCCTACATTGTGAAATTTTTTCTTTTCAATTTAAAATTGGAAAATGTGATTCAGCTGACAAGCGCTACTTCGCAAGCATGAAAGTATCCTCTTGAAAACCTCTAATAAAATAGCTGTTCTGAAATTGTCCCCCTTGATGTTCTATCGAATATATAAATTTCATGAATGTTGAGAACTGAAAATATTTGTCATCGCGTAGAGTCGTTTTTCAAAAATCTGAGTGAAAGACACCTGTTTTAGCAATTACGGGTTTCATTGATTTCAAAAGATTTGACGGTGAAGATTTCGACGTAATTTCAGAATTTTACTCATAAGACAGAGTTTCCACGGCAATAATCTGTCATCTCTGTTAAACATTTGTTTTGCTGTCCCAAAATCCCGGTCGCAAAGGACATACAAATGTCCTCTCAGAGGAAGGTCTCGAGCAGTCTTGTTAAACTTCTTCAGTTTCATTTCCAGAAAAAGTCTCAGAACAGTTTTGATCTTACTTTAACCAACGTATATCTCACTGAAAACGTACAGTTTTTTTTTTTTTACAGTTCTTAGGGTGATGTTAAAAAATCTATGAGAAAATTAAATTTCATTAAGATACCTTTCTACTTGATTTCCATCCTGGCCCGTGATTTCGAATTTTTCTAGTGAAAGGGGAGAGGGAGGATAACGGGCATATAACCAACGCAAATTTCATAGGATTGCTATAAAAAGCACTTCCACTTGTATATATAAAAAAAAAAAAAATTTCAAAGTCGGGGGCCATTCCGCCTGATCCCATAAATTACTGACTTGTCGCTAAGGTAATAATATGCTAGAGTGAAGAAGTTATTTGTTTTTACTTCATTACGCCAAAAAATACAAACCGCCTATTCTCTTGCCATATTCACATAGCTCCTCACTATTCTTTCATTCGCCTTTAGAACAGTTTAGTTTTACTTCCATACCAATTTTTTGTCTGAATCCTTGCGTTACATCTTGATCCTTTGCTTTACATCTTGAGTATTATTATTAATCAGATTAAACGAGAAAGAGAAATCCGTTGCAGCAGCCTTTCGCATGTTTACGTTCTTAATAGCATACAGAAAAACGTATGTTTTTCTGAAAACTATTAATCTGATGCTTACGAATTAAGACAGGAGAAAACGTTTGGAATTTTTGAAGGAACTTACTTTGAAAGGCAATTAATATTCTTTCGCAACTTTTATGCTGAAAAGCATCGACGTACAATTAAATTTTTCGTACCAATTGAACTAGCGAATTTTGGGCCGGCGACATTTTGGACAGGCGACATTTTGGACTGGCGACATTTTGAACCGGCGATATTTTGGACTGGCGACATTTTGGGCCGGCGACATTGTGGAATGGCGACATTTTGGACTGGCGACATTTTGGACTGGCGACATTTTGGGCCGGCGACATTTTGGGCCGGCGACATTTTGGGCCGGCGACATTTTGGACCAGCGACATTTTGGGACGGCGACATTTTGGGACGGCGATATTTTGGACCGGCGACATTTTGGACTGGCGACATTTTGGGAAGGCGACATTTTGGGAAGGCGACATTTTGGACCGGCGACATTTTGGGACGGCGACATTTTGGGACGGCGACATTTTGGGACGGCGACATTTTGGGACGGCGACATTTTGGCCGCGACATTTTGGCCCGCGACATTTTGGCCGCGACATTTTGGGCGTATACCCCTTTATTGTAGTTATTAGGCATTAATATAACCAGAATTTTAGTTACTGAAATTATTAGACATTTTTATCTTACATGCATGCCATGGGCGATAAGGTCACTTTCAAAAAATCATAAAACATTTTATGGGAAAAAATACGGGATGCGGTGTCTACCCACTTGTTAAGCATTATATGGGGTTCAAGTGAGCCAATTTTTAGATTTTTAAAAAATGGGTTTTTTGAGTAAAATAACTTCAAAAATCGCTAATTTTTGAAAATTTTCTAAATTTCAAATTTTATTTCCGAGGCTGTATGCATCCAAGGATTATAATAAAATATGTTATGAAACTATCATATAAGGGCTTTAGACTGCCATCTCCGTTTAGTAAAAAAAACTTTTTTTTCATAGAGAAAAAAAATCATAAAATCGGTAAAAATGCAGTTTTTTCGCGACAAAAATGATTTTTTTTCTTTATCAAAAAACCTAACTAAACTTTCAAAAACGATGTCTATAGGATATATGGGTCTTTATTTATTTTTAGAAAAAGGAATTATTCAAATAGGTTAAATACTTTTGAAATAATGTCCATTTGAAATGGAGTGTTTTGCCGGTTTTTTCCAAAATGGCGGATTTTGTGCAGAATTTTAATAGGCTGTAACTGAAGAAAAAAATTTTTTCTTGCAAAATCCTTTTGGGATATTTCATATGTCCCTTAGTTGTAACTACTGTATTTTTTTCAAAAAAAATCGGTGATGGTCATATGACACTTTTCATATCTGCCTGCCTGATTTAAAATGGAATGACTCAGTAATAATCACGTAGCCAAAAAATTAAAAGTAATATTTTTTACCATTTGTTATTTATAAAATTATGCTCGAAATAAGAGAAACACTCACTTCAGAGCGTAAATCGATTCTTGTTGGAATTTGAATCATTTTAAGAGAAAGTGCATGCAAGACCTGCTTACAGCAAGGGTGCCTATATGCAAAATTTTAAGGGGGGGGGGTCAGATATTTTCCCCATAGAAACCGATTTCAGTACAGATTAGAGTTATTAAAATTTGACATTTTTAATAACTTGCTTATTAATTGCTGGAGAAGAAATGTTTTTACATTTTTACAAAGAAAAAAAGTACTAAAAGCGAGGAAGTTCTAATTTTAAAGGGGGACTTGAGCCTCCACTCCCCCCCCCCCATATGGCGCCCTTGTCGTACAGTACAGACCATGTTGGTCTGGGCGTAAGGCCGTGACCGTCTCGAAAGCCACGCTAAGGCCCCATCTCACTAAGGAGCTCCACATTTTTTGAAAAACTTATACATAGCATCAAAGAATCACGTATTTTTAAAAAAATCTCTCTCTCTCTCTCTCTCTCTCTATATATATATATATATATATATATATAAAGGTGACGGTGTTTCTTTGTTTGTACTCGATGGCCAGAAGACCATATAGCACCTACAGCCCTGAAACTTGGCACAAAAATTCGAACGTACCCCGGGCCCGTGCACCTCGAATCCGAAATTCTAAATTTCGAATTCGTTTTTTTCTAATTAACTTATTAAGCTAAAATTCGACTAATTAGGGGGTAAAAAATCCGCCCACCTCCAAACAATATACATCGTTGGAAAGGGTTTTCCTTCCCAAACAAGATGATGTTTGTTCCATTTTTTCTCAATTAAATAGAACAGGAGATATAAGCGATACTAATTGAGCCAATTTTCAAGGCTTCTCTTTCGAGAAACTGCTATAACACTAGGTTCACTTTCCAGACAATTTTCAACTATAACACTAGGTCCATTTTCGAGACAATTTTTCACTTACTTTCTTTTCAAACATTTTGGAGGAAGTCACCTTTGTTGCTTATGATCATTTTACTGTTATTACTTTATTTTAAATTCATTGTGCGGATGTTAATTGATTTTCTTTTTATTTAGAAAGTCGCTTGGCGAATTTAGCGATGAATTATGGAGTTTTTTACATTTGAAAGCTACTGCTAACGTACTTTTGATGTAATTCGTTTTTCTTTAATTCAACGGATTTTCTTTAACTTTTTAGCACAGCCATTGCTGTGCGGGTAATGCTAGTAATAATATAAATCCATGATTTATTATTTGGAAATACCCTATTTTTGATACTTTCAATTTTTCTCATTTTTAGATAGTCTTTCATAAATTACACACAAACCTGTTTTTGTGTCGTGGATAGGGACCGCCATAAAAAAAAAAAATCAATCAAAACTTCACGAGTAGCTACAGAGTTTTTGGGACAAAAATCACTGCTAAATCGCACAAAAAAAAATCACACATACACACAAAAAAGGGGGGGGGGGATCACACACACAAAAAAAGGGAAAAAAATCACACACACACACAAAAAAAATCACACAAAAAAGACTGAACAAAAACAGGTGTGAATGTAAACTGATTAATTAAGCTAGGAAGATTCCGAAAAAAATGATCAATTTTTTCTTTTGAGTATATTTGTGTAAGAGTGGCTTAAAAAAAAAAAAAAAAAAAAAAAAAAAAAAAAAAAAAACTTTTTATACATCCTCATACATACAATATCCAATGATCGAGAAACATTCCTGACGTCTTCAAACAACGAAACTCGCGCCACGATATGATAATTTGATAAAATGATTTGGTAATGTTTAAAATGCAGGGAAAAGCTTTATTGTGAAGAGACCGAACTGGATCCGGTAACTTCACTGTTTTACCGGTAAGACTGTTATTTTAGGGAAATGAAGAAACGAAAAAGTGGTCAACACAAAGAACGGCAATGGAGTTTACAGTTCATCCACTGGAGTTCGGGTTAAAATTTCAGATATCAAAATATCACCTAACAGACAATTGCTTCGTTCAAATGTAGAAGCAATTTCAACCGTCATAATATGACGGGCGATTTTCTGTTAATAATAATGTTTAATGTCTCTTCTAGTGGGGCGACATCGATATCGATGTTTTCGAAATGTCGATGTTTTTACCATCGATGTTTGAGGGTCGATATTTTTTCTTACATGGCTATTTTGCTTTCAATTTTTTACGATGTCGATGTTTTATATATAAAACAGAAATACAGTGGCTCCCAAAAGTCTTCGTACACCTACGACTTTCAACGAAATAGGCCCCAGTCCATTGGTTAAAATTAATATTTCGGAATAGGTATTTAATTATAAGATCTATGATTAATTTTTACCAAAACTACATGAAAAGTTTTTAAAAAATATTAAAACTTAATTTTTAAAAAATCAAAAACCAAAAAGTGCCGGAAATTCTATGTCACAAAAGTCTTTGTATACACTTTATAAAATGTCTATTTATTATTGAATAATCTAACTTTTTATTAAGTTATTAATTGGTAGAATATCATACAATATTCATAACACCTTTTAAACGTCTGGGAATAAATTTTATTCTTTTTCTTTCTTTTTTTTTTTGCGTAATTTCTAAATAAGTGTTCAATCACACTTCGAGTCTTACTGTTTCTAGCTCTATTTTCGTTTTAAAGCCGTATTTTCGTAATCTAGCCTATAGCTATCTCTAAATACGTTACATTAAGTTCAAATCTGGAGATTTAGGGGGTTTTTTCTGAATTTTAGGACGATTTTTGAGGAACTAGACGCAAACGTTGAAAACCGAGTGCTTCATATCGTTATCTTGATAAAAAACAAAGTTGTTTCCAATAACCAAATTTTTGGTTAAGAGTTCAAAATTGGTTTTTAAAATATTTAAAGGAAAAGTATGATTCATTATTTCATCAAAAAATTCCAAACTATAAAGTCCTAATGCTGATATGCACCCTCACACTAGAACACCTCCATCGTCGTGATTAACTGATCCAACTAAGTTCTTAAGATTAAGTTCCTAATTTTTTCTTCTACTTACAATTATGCAAATATTTAACCAAAAATGTTGAATTCATTTTTATCTGTAAACAAGACGTAATTCTAAAACGTTTTTAGCTTATTTATCCTTGATTTTGCGACGAAAAGCGTAATTTTGTGTTTTTCGTGCGAACAAGAAAATTTCTGCGGGAAGAGGCCCCATTTAATCCAGCTAATCAGAGAACTTGGCGAAAAATTTTAGGTGAAAATTAAACGTAAAATTTTTTTTAAACTCTGTAGAAACTTTTACAGTACTCAAATGTGTATTTTTTATAATTTTTTCAACTTTAAATCTCTGATCACGTTTTGTAAACTTTGCCGGTTGACCTTTTCTTACCTTGTTTTCGGTCCGATTCCTTTGCTTAAAGCATTTTATCAAGCAATCTACTATACAAACAAATAAATTAACTAATTTAGAGTCATTTCAAACCAATTTACCGCAACTGTGGGAAACAAATTCGAATTTTGAATGGCGTTTGCGGTTTTTTACGAATACCAGCGATTTTATAGCAATAAGCACAATATTAAGAAATAAATAAACAAAAAATTAAAGCCAAATGACTTATAAGGGTCAACACAATGCAAAAATAATAATAAAACGGCATCTGATAATTTTAATCATGAATTTATTCGAAAATATTTGAGTGTACGATGACTTTTGTGGCGTGTTATTTCTCTGTCTCTTCGTTTTCTGACCCATTTCAAAAAGTAGATCCGTTAATATTTTGAAAAAACCAATGGGTTGTATTTAGAATGACATGGGAATGATGTGAAAAAATATTGGACTCCATATTCGAATTCAGTTTCGCGTTATTTTGATTTTATTAAAAAATTTCAAAGTGTACGAACACTTTTGGGAGCCACTGTATCTTCGGAAAGTGTGAATAAGTTTACAGTTTAATTACAATGAAATCTTTGTTATTAATTATTTATTGTGGGATCTATCACATAAAGACTTTATATTTTAGTAGATCGCAGAAGTTAACTAATACTGCATTAAAGTCAACAATCCTTTTTTTTTTCCATTCAACTTTGAAAGTTTTTAAACTTTCTCTAATCGTTTCCCACTGTGCGACAAAAAAAAAAAAAAAAAAAAAAAAAATTGACTTCAAATTAAGTTTTTTGCAATCACAAGTGTGTGTGTGTATATGTAGGCGTATGTGTTTGTGTATGGGGGAGGGGCGTTTGTGTGTAGGGAGGTATGTGTATGTGTGTGTAGGCATGTGTGTTTGTTTCTGTGCGCAGGCATGAGTGTTTGGATAATTGTGTGTATGTGGCTATGTTTATGTGCTTGCGTGTTTGTGTGTGTAGGTGTCTGTATGTGTTTGTGTGTGTATGTCTAAGGGGTGCGACGTCGATGTTTTGGAAACATCGATGTTTTTGTTAAAACATCGATGTTTTTAATATCGATGTTTTTCTTTCGATGTTTTTTGGACCATCGATGTTTTGGTTTCGATGTTTTTTCGATGTTGATATTTTTGCATTTTAATTGAAAATTATCATAAAATTTGCTCCAAAATATCTCTCTAGGTAATTAAGTTTACTTATAGAGTTGCCAAGAATTCTTTTTTTTTTTTTTTGCACCCATTTTATAGGATCAATTTTCTGCGTAGAGGATGATTTTTGGGAAGATCACTACAAGATAGTAAAAGATTAACTAGAGAGTGAGAAAAAGGTCAAAGCTATTAGAAGAACCTAACCCTGGTATAGTCTGGTGCCAGAACTTGCAGTCTATTTCAAGGCTTCAGTTCTTAAACTAAAGGGATATCCTATACGTTACTACAGTGAAAATTACAATTGGTAAGAGAGAGCTGATAAAAGTTGCTTTACAGTATTTGATAGTGATTGCAATTTCTGTTCCGTCGGAAAGAGATGTTTCTCTGACTGGTGGGACCGTCTGCGAAAAGCAAAATGCGTTTCTGGGGGACAAAGTAAACAAATTTCTTTTTCTCCAAACTGTCAACACCAATATTCGGGGTTACTTATCGACTTCCCCCCACAAGTCGTCCCTCTATTACTTACAATTTGTGTTTAATTATTGACTAACAGTACAACACATATTTCTTGCTCTTAAAAAGAATTGTTAAAATTAATTTTGTATTTTTAAAATAATTAGCGCATCTTTTTCTCATCATTCAACTGACGGTAAGTGCTATGATACATTTTTTTCTTAGATTCTTTTTTGATGTAAATTTACTTTTAGTTTCATTCATTTTGAAAATATTTCCTTATTTCTATAACTAGTTGTATTAATCGGTGCTTGTCTTATTATCAATTTTTGCCCTACTATAATACCAAGATGTTGCAAAATTATTCTTATTAATTTATTCATGATTTGAGGTTCAGTATTTTCAATATATTCGTCGGATACGTATTCTTTTGTATTGCTTAAATTAGTGTAGTATGTTCAAAAATGTATTTTATACATTGATAAAAAGATCGATGTTTTGACATCGATGTCGCACCTCTAGTACGTGTAGGTGTATGTATGAATATGTGTGTGTGTAGGTGCGCACGTACGTATGCTTGTAAGTGTAGGATATTGACGCAGCCTGGAGACTGTTTTCGCAAGAGGAGCAGCATCGTGAGGAGCCGGTCGACAGTGATGCTGCAGAGGGTGCTGGTGGGAAAGTAAAATGATAGGAATTCAAAACAGTCCATTAAGAACAATAAGCAATCGTGATTGCTCAAAAAATATCTTGTGAATGTCGCACGTTGCATACGAGTTGAATCGCAGGTCTTCATTCAAAAAGAAATTCTTCTGGCTGATTCTTATGTAAAATGACAACTTGTTTCCAAATACGACTACCTTCCCGCCCACCACGCCCCCCTTTTAGAACCCCCCCCCCCCCTTCCTCTTATTCAGAGCCTTTTTTTAATTTGGAGGGGGAAAAGAGCATTACAACAACCGTAAAAAATATTCTGAATGACTAGAGGAGTGCAAAGCTCAAAATCTTGTGTGTATATGTAGAAAAAAAGAAAACTTGCCCCCCTCCCCCCCAAAAAAAAGTCTCAAATGCTTCTGAGGCTATTTCGGCTGATTCTTCTGCAAATTGACCCCCTGAATCCGAATATGATCTTCTTCCCCCCCCCCCCTACACGTACTTTTTTTGCAGAAAAGCCCCCCCCCCCCTTTTTTTTTTAAATTTTCCTTAGTATTAGATTTATTATTTTACTTTGGGGGAGAAAGGAGCATTATATTAACCACTAACATTGTATTGGAGGGCAAGAAAGGTTAAATGTTCAAAAATCATGAACACTGATATCAAAAAAGGAAACCTGTGAAGTTTTTTTGGGGGACTGAATATCCCCCCCCCCCAAGTCTCCCTTCTTGTTATCAGTGTTCATGATTTTGAATATTTTACATAAGAATCAGCCAGAAGAATGTCTTTGAATGAAGACCTGCGATTCAACTCGTATGCAACGTGCGACATTCACAAGATATTTTTATATTATTATTATTATTTTTTTTTACATCGCGAAAAATTTTTTGGACATGGGGGTCACAGCAGCAAGTCTTATAACTCTCCTCCTGCACCGAATTTTTTTTAAAACATCCTTTTTTAAAAAGCAGAATAACAAGAATCGTTTTTCGTGATTTTTCTATTTTTTTGGAGGGGAGGAGTATACCCCCCCCCCCCCCAAGTCTTTCTTTTTGCGATCGGTGTCCATGATCTTGAACTTTGAACCTCTCTTGCCTGCCAAAACTATGTTAGCAGTTAATGTAAAGCTCCTTTATTCTCCCAAAAAAAAAAAAAAAGTAATTGCTCTGAAACTAAGGAAAATTTAAAAACACTGGGGGCGGGGGGGGGGGGGGCTTTAAAAATTGGTACGCATAGGGAGAAAACAGAGGTCATATTCGGATTCAGGGGGTCATTTTACATAAAAATCAGCCTACGAAATGTCAGAAGCATTTTGAAGGTTTTTTTTTTCTTTTGCCGCACATTATTAAAATTGTTATTAACGTTGTTTGTCTTACTTAACTTACTTTCTGTTTTACATTATAGAAGATGGACATTTAATGGATGTTAAGGAATCATTCCAATTAGTTTGTATTGATGTTTCAATTCTTTGTCTTTAAAATTCATTTGGAATCTTAATTTTTAATTATTATTAGCTTTTTTACTCATTTATTTATTTTATTTTCTTCTTCTTATTTTTTTTGACAGTTAGAAACTCTTTAAATAATAAACTGATTACTGCGAGTTTCTTGACTTTATACTGTTTTTTGAGTTTTTTTTATGCAGACATATACAGTAAAAAGTTCGATATTTCAGAATATCGAATCCTGAATATCGAAATTAAATTTGAAACAACGATTTTTTTTCATTGATGTCGCTCTACTATTATCTTCTCATTTATGCAAATATGTGCAGGTGCTTGTGTTTTATCATCGGTAAAATTCGGTGTTTCGTTCGGCAAATTGAAGAATGCCATAAGTTCGGGGGGGGGGGGGGCTGTTTGCAGGTCCTTCACAAATCCGTACCACACTTCAAAATTGTACTTATTCTCTTGCTAATGAAACTAGTGTTTTCATTATTGTGGCTGCTATATTTAAAATTCAACTAATAATGTATTTAGTGTTATAAGTTATAATGATTGCAACGAGACCCATTAAACTGGTTTCATTAGGAATAAGATAGCCTACGTTGACAACTTGTGAGTTTTGCATTGTTCCGAAGGTGGGCGACTGATGACCAGAGCAAAACGATGATCTACTGACGGAAGTCATTGACCGAAAACTTAGTCATGAGTGACAGCAGAGAGTTAGCCACGACGACCTCAATTTGCTCAATCTCTTTTTGCTTTGAAAACGAATGTCGTGAAAGCTAAATCATTAGGTCTCTCGTTTTAAAATAACAAACAATGGATATCGAATAGTATTCATAGTATAGGGGTCAGTCGGAATTCATTTTTGGGGGACCTCTTTGTATATCACAGAACTATGTAAATCATTTATCATGTGAAATTATAAATCCCTTTCGGGGCACCTCATAATTGTGACGTGGTAAATTCACTGCTAAGAATTAATGAAAGATCCCCTTTAAGGAAGTTCTTTTTCCAATTAACAAATCATTATTTAAAATTTTTTTTTATATTTTTTTATAGTTGTAATGCTATGCATAATTCTTTTGGTAATTTGGGGCCCCTTAGGAAGATGGAGATCCAGACTCAGGCCTAGTCGACCCGGGACGGTAATCAGGCCCTGTATACTCCAGTGATAACGATTATAAATGTGCAAATATTTTTCACTATTCACGAAGTATTCTATTTTCCTTCCAAACTTAAAAGATAAGTGAACATATTTGTCAGCTTAAGGCGATGTATGGGAAAAATTCGAAGTTTCTTTCGGTAAGTTGACTATTCAGGGTACCCCTGTTGTAAATCGGGAGAAACGCAGACACTTTTTCTAACATTCTGAGGCTAACAACTTGAAGTTGTGACCGCTCGTTCCTTGTTAACCTCGGAAAACGTGTCTAAAATTCATTTACAAATTTAACTTTTTTAAGTTGATTTTTGTAAATACAAAAAGGTGAACTTTATACTTATCAACATCATATCATATTTTGAAGATATAATTCAATATGTTCATATGTATTTAAATGCATGGGGAATGGGGATGCTTGCACAGATTTGGATTAGCCAGACCAACTAGTTGCAATAACTAACTGTAATACGCGGGGCCTACGACTTGGGAGGGCCCCGAAAAAGGGACTCCAAAAAATTGAAGAAAATTGTTGTGGATTTCTTTCTTCAAAAATTTGGCAGGATGTCCTCCAAGCTATTATTGCCGCCGGCCGCCACGGTTCACAAAATTATTCAAAACGTTTAAAATAGTCGAGGAGAAATATCAGTGCTCTATTTAATAGTTGAGATTGAACAACAATGCAGATAGTACTATTAATCACTTCATACTCCAACCTGTTCTGAAAAATATCCCTATAGAAGCATTTCAAAATATCTAATACTATTTCAGGTACTTACTGTGATAGCTGTTGAGAGGGGGGATGTTAACATCAATACTAGGTCGACTAGTTAGCTCAACATTCTATCGCGTACATTTTGCTCAAATAAAACACGGCAACGTTGTCAGCCGATTCAAATTGATATTTACGAATTCAATGGAAACTAACTATAGTTGCTTACTGCATTACACTTTTATGCAGCGCTCTCTATGCGTAAAATAAACTTAAGAAGCTATAATTTAATCTATGGAACGGGAGACAGCCATTTTGTGATTTCTAAAATTTTTCAGCACATAAAAACGTTGAAAATAGTAAGAGGAACAAGAAGAAAAAAAATCAATGATAGTGTTACGCGTTCGGTGCAATTTCACACTTTCTTTGAATAATGACACAGTTCTTGAGAAAAACACTGGAGATTTAGTAAGTTACCGCCCTAATCCAGGGCTAAGGCAGAAGTACTTTAAATACACTTTCAGCTCAGTTATTCCATCCGAGGACTGCAGTTTCGTGCTTTCTAGCACTCATCAGCCCGGAATAGGAATCACATGAGCTGGAGCCGAAAAACCTCTTAAGGGAGCCAAGAGAGTCAAACAAATTGGTACCTAATACAGAATTAGCAAACCGGATGAGCGACCGCAGCAATGGTGCGGTTCAACTCAAAGATTGATGGCAAAGCATGGTATTTTGTAGTAAGTAACCGCCCTAAACCAGGGCTAAGGCAGAAGTACTTTAATTTAAAGTACTTCTGCGTTTTATTTCTCCCCCCCCCCAGCATAAAACTCAGCTTTTAATTTAGTTTTTCAAAAGTTAACAGTTCTGAGTTTATATTATATGTTTATGGAAGTTGATTGTTATATATATGAATGCGAAGTTCTGGATCAGCAAAGTTTTAGACACGCGAAGTTTTGTCCAAGCGAAATTTTGTGCACGTGACGTTTTGACCGCTCGAAGTTTTTTGTCCAAGCGAAGTTTTGACTGCGCGAGTTTTGACCACGCGATGTTTTGACCGCACGAAGTTTTGTCCACGCGATATTTTGACCGCGCGAAGTTTTGACCACGCGAAGTTTTGACCCCAAACCATTTATACAACTCTAGCACTTGGAAATTCGGAGTTGTTTTCAGGCTATCTGAAATTAGCTCCATCTTCCACTTTTAATGGTGTTTCATCAAATCTTGCTTTAGTAGAAGTCCCACATCACAAAAACTTTTTAAATGACGGCTTTTGTGTGAGATCCACTTGGGACCGCATTGAAGAGGCTTTATCCTGCATGTAACTCTATCTAATAATACTATTATAATCTTATGTATTTTTCCTTCTGAAAAGAAATGTACAACCGATAGGTTGCCAAAAATTATGATTATGCGACAGGTTTTTCTCCAACTTGCATTCTAAAATTAGATTCCCAAACGATTCATTTAATCTGATCACGCACCTTAATTAAAACATATTTCCCCATTTTTCCTCTCATTAATTCTTATTTTTTCTTTAATGAAATGCGCTGATTTTTGCCTTAGGGGCCGTTCAGAAATGCTGTCGCGCTTCGAGGGGGAAGTGATTCGTGAAATGTGACAGTTTGTGACAAGAAGGAGGGAGCGGGCATCTAGAAATGTGACATAACAGTTTTTTATAACAATATGTGTATGAAAAAAAAAACATGACATGGGACAAAGTGGGAAGGGGATAAGGTGAAGTGGAACACTTTGTGGCCAAGGGGGAAGAGCCGTGGCGTACATAGCACCTCCACAACAATCACGGCATGGCTGGGGGAGGGGGGCGCAAGAGGTATGAGGGAGCATGCTTTGAAAAAATAACACATTTTAGAATTATATTTAAAAAATTCTAATGGGCCGCACTTAAAATCTTTGCGAGGAGGCGCACCAAAGTCTATGTTCGCTGCTGGGGAAGAAGGTAAGATGAAGGGTGACACTTTGTGACACAGGAGAAGGTGAAGTGTGACACTTTGTGACAAAGGGGGAAGTTGAAGTGTGACACTTTGTGACAAAGGAGGAAAGGTAGGGTGGTTCAAAAATACATGTAAAAAAGTTTCTCCTAGATAACAGGACACCAATCAATATTTTTAGACTTGTAGATAGTAATATACTGGAAGAATTTTGCTCAGCCCCCTCCCCTAAATTTTATAAGTATGGGGAGGGGGGGGTTAAAAAATACATTGAACTGAAAAAACAATGTTGCATTTTATAATACGTGCATATGGTAGACCGGCCAGTGAATGAACACTTAAGCACAATTTCATTTTTAAAAAATCGTAGTAATTCTAAATACTATACTATTCAGATCGTGATAGATAAAACATTTTAATTGATCTAAATATCTAAAAAAAAAAATTGCGGGAACTAAATGGTACCTCTTCCGACTTTTTTGGGTGTTTAAAGAAAAAGTGGCACAATGGCGTAGTGAATGAACACAGATTGGTCCAGTGAATGAACATGATAAATTTTGATTTAAAAAGAAACTAAGAGTTTTTAAATCTATCTAACTATCTATATATATCTATACCTCTATCTATATCCATTCATCTATATCTATCTATATCCATTTATCTATATCTATCTATATCTCTATCTATCTATCAATATATCTATCTACATGTCTAACTATATTTCTATATGTCTATCCATCTATTTATCCATCTGTCTATCCATATCTCTATCTGTCTACCTACATATCTATCGGTCTATCTATACATCTACAGATTTGTCTATTCTACGCATCTGCATATTTGTCTATCTACACATTTATCCGTCTATTTATCTATCTATGTACTAAACTATTTTTCTAGCTATCTATCTGTCTATATAGCTACCTAACTATTTATCTATATCTATATATATATATATATAGCTGTTTGTCTAATTAACTACCTATCTATCTTTTTACCTAATCTACTAGCTACGAGTACCTATATATCCATTTTTCTACCTGTCTATGTATATATCTAGTTATCTATTTAATTATCTACCCATTTATATCTATATCTACCTGTCTATATACATTAGGGTGGGTCGAAAAAAGGAAATTTTCGAGAAGCAACTTCTAATAGCAAAAAAAAAAAAAAAATGTGTATTGCCATCCTAAACATGAGAAAAATAATAAAAAAAAATAATATTTCTGTCTTCAGATCGCGCATTGGCAGTAAAGTCTGAAAAAAAAGGTAAAAAAATTTAAACTTTTAAATATTTTTATAAAAATTCAAATGTTCAAAATTTTTGTTCTAATACCTACATGCTTCCTTTTAATACTTTCTTCATATATCTTTGAAAATATTTACATTCCTTTATAGTTTTTAGTTTGATTTGAAGCTTCGAAATATAATTGATCAATTTATTTATTTTCCTCCAATTCAGTGATGATGTGTAAAACAAGGATATTTTATCACTTCTAGAAACTATAAATTTGCTTAAGCATGCATTTTTAAAATTTCCATATCACACTCGGGCAGGTAAAAGGATTGTAGAACCTGGTCAGTGAACCTGTAGAAATTCATTTGATGTATTAGACGCTAGAGATGGATTTATCTGAAAAACTTTTTATTCGGAAAGCTCAATGCCAAAATTTAGTCGTAAGTTCAAGTTCAAATCTTGCTCAAAACATAGAAAATGTTTAAAATCATATATAGTTCTTGTCAATGTAAGTTACTTTACAAATATATAACTCCTGCACAAAACTACTCTTGGGAAAAGCAGGATGAAACACAAAGTGCAACCATCTACTTGTGGTGGGTTCTGGGTTGTTAAGGCAATAAAATACAACTGCATTTCCAGCCAAGAGCTGTTTAATGCACATTTATTGTTATATAAAAAAAAAAACATAACAGGGATCTAAAAGAAGAAATACTGCAATATGCAAAATAAGCTAAAAACATAAATGTTTGGTTAATTTTACGTAACTTTGCAGCTTATGCGCGAACTAAAACTATAAAGGCATGTAAATATTTTCAAAGATATATAAAGAAAGTATTAAAAGGAAGCATGTAAACGGTATTAGACATTGTAAG
Organism: Uloborus diversus; assembly: GCF_026930045.1. NCBI lineage: Eukaryota > Metazoa > Arthropoda > Arachnida > Araneae > Uloboridae > Uloborus > Uloborus diversus. Next base: position 130,154,622 of record NC_072739.1, on the reverse strand, counting down.
AACACTCAGTCCATGGGTACACATGGTTATGTGTCCTTGGGTACAAAGGGACGCCATTTTGGTTTTGCAAGCCAGTCACAGCGACAGGACCAGATTAAAACTCAGAAACAACATCTTCAAAGCACAGGGAATGGAAACATGATACCTACAACAAAAATGAATAATGCAATCCACGACGTACAAAAAAAAAGAAATTGTACATGCTTTTTTTAAAACTTAGATCCTACTAAAACCGGAAAATTGCGATAGAATTTTACACTTCCGTTTGATGGCGTTCAAACCTCCTGAGATACTGAAGAGGGCTGAGACACATACGTTGAACCTCTATCCGATTTTTTGCGACAATACCCGGAATTTCCCGACCAACATTCGTAGGTACAACCAGCCGTGGGTACAGCAAACTTCCCCTAACCGTCGAAAACAGTCCTTTCTAAGCGGAAAATCAAAATTGTCCTTCAGTCAAAGAGCAAGGCCCTTCCAATAAAGCTCTTTCTCATGCGAAAATAATACAATAATTTAAATATTCGATAGCAAAACTGCATCAAATCAAAAAGTTTAGCAAAATTTGGAAAGTTTTGGTTGAACTCAACTAAATGGTGGCGAGGATTTGAGAATGTCAATAAATTCGGTGTTACTCAAAACGCTTCTTAAAAGTTTCCTTTTTACCCTACTTTCTTGTAAAAGAAATGAATAAAGACATGAAAAATGCCTTGATGCATCGTTAAAAAAAAAAAAAAATCAAGCAAATATTGAAAAATTAAAAATTGGAAAATAGGGTTTTGAGATGGTTAAAATGTTTCTGTCAGTCTGTCTGTCCCCCCACCCTCCTAATAACTTTTGAGGGAATAGTCAGAGTCGAACAAACTTTCTTTTTTGTTCAAACGGTCTCAGCAAGACATCTTATTCCCATATCTCATTTTTTGATTTAAACATTTTCGTTCAATTTTAACTGTTCAAAAAAAAAAAAAACTTAACATTAGCGTCTACGGAGACATTTAATTCAAATGTGGATCCCGAACTTAAAAGCAGGTTTGCTTCTACAAAAAAAAAAAAAAAAAAAAAAAAAAAAAAAAGCTCTTCACGAAATACCTTTTCAAAAATGAACGTCCAAAATGAGCAATTCAAAAATTTTAACATTAACGTCAACAGGTAATTTTTTGGCAAATATAGATAAGTAACTTAAAGATGGAATTAATTAAAACAAACTTTGTTGAAAAAGAATTTGACGAGGAATATGTTCATAAAAGAACGTTAAAAATGAACATTTGAACGAACAATAATATAAGTGTCTGTAGGATATTCAAGTCAAATATAGGTCCAGAACCTCAAAGGCGGATTTGCTTCAAACAAACTTTGTTTTAAAAAGCAATTGACGAAAAACGTGTTCAAAAAAAAAAAAAAAAGTTCAAAACGAGCAATTAATTTTTTTTACATTTATATATTAGCTGCCTTTGATTGTATTGTGCGTTTATGAGGAGAAGAAACTTCGGAACGCCTTCCCGAAAGCAAAGCTAAGTTTAGCGCGGGGGTGATCGCTACCGCTTTCAATTGAGACAACCCTAAATTTGGCGGGCATTTAAATTTGTCTAAAATTTTAAAAATGTCTTTGTGTTCTTTCCTTTCGTTTCTAGCTTCGCATAATTGTCATCTACGGGGAATCTATACTTTTTAAACTGAAAATTTCAGAACAAAAATATTGTATTTACAAAAAAAAGTAAGGTATTTTGTTTTCCGAATGAAACATTTCTATTAAGGATAGGCTTTCTGAATTTTGAACGATATGCTTTTAAACACTAACGTCCTATATTCGAAATTGCAAGTGCGCTGATGAAAAAAAAGGGGGGGGGGGGACAGGAAAACTTCATTGCCACACAGACTGTGGCATGGAAATGCTTAAGGATTGCGTTCGTTTTGAAGACTTAATATCTCTCTCCATCTCCCTTTCCCTTTTCTTGATGGGGGGGGGGGGGGGTGACTCAGTAGCTCTTACGGGTTAGGTCTTTTTGATGCATCTGTATGGATTGTACAAAATTTCAGATTATATAGAGCGGATATACAGTCAGTAGATCTACAGTAGCAGTTATTTTTGAAAAATGATGAAAACATTATTCGAACAAAAGTTGCCCCCCTCTCCCCCCCCCCAAAAAAAAAAAAACTTGGTTGAACCAAAGGCGGGAACTGGGCAATTGTTCCAGAAAGGATTTACATGTGAGAAATAAAAGTAAATGAGAAAACAATAAAAAATCAATCTGAAATATTTAAAGCAATTGACTATTAAAATCAAGGCTATTTCTCTAAGTATTGCATGAATATTAATGTTTAGAAATATGTAATAACTTGCGATGCGTTATAAAAAGTGTCTTTGGTTTGAATACTGTTTTAAAATTATAGGTTCATCGGTTGGGTCCGGCTTAAGAGATGACGACTACCCCCAGGACGAGTATTTGCAAGGCGGGGGCGGGGGAGGTAACTAACTTCGTTTCTGGGGGGGGGAGGCAGAAACGAAGTTAGTTATAACACTTCAGTACACAGTAGCCTAACGTAAACACGGATTGTCCATAAAGGACGTTACACTTCACCTTAGCCTCTCCCCTCGTCACATCTCACACAATGTTCGATGAACATATTGCTATAACGAACGCTTTTATTTGGACCAAAATATGTGAAGTCATATTTCTTATTATCCCCTCCTTCCCCCTTGAGACTAACTGTCCGAAGTTCATAAACCCCGAACCCTCTCTCCCTACCCCTTTCAAGCGTCATTTGTGAACGACTCCTTAGGTTTGCTCTAAGTCACCAAAATCGCAGTAACAATTGTTTTAAGGGAAAAGACCGGCTCCCCCCCTCTTTCCTGGATAGCTCTAGTCACAATTTGTTTATGATCAGGTATGTTTTTAATAAAGAATCATATCGCACTCCGGCAAGGAAAGTGACACAATTCAAAATCTGGGAAAACCGTACCGGCTATTGATTTAAAATCTAAATTTAGCGCTTTTTCTCGACACAAAAACCGCAAAGTTAGCTCACCTAAATGGTGCGGGGGGGGGGGGGCGTAGAAACGATTTCATCAATAATGACACATCATTAAAATTTCATAATTTGGAAGAATATTTTTCGAGCTTAAAGTATGCATTATGTATCTATACTTCAAAAACTAATTAATAAACATCACATAATAAGTTGACTGCGCATATTGTAATGTTTGAGACTAAATCACTTAAAATTACTATTGCGTCAAACCTTAATTTTCTCCATTGCTGTTTTTTTTTTCTTGTGGTTGAGTCAGTTTCCTTGCCAGTGTGGGATATGTTGAACAACTGAATAAATAGGTTGACTATAGCAACGTTTCTTGATAAAAATAACGCATTTTACATTCAGAGCCAAGGACGGATCCAGAGACTATTGAAGGAGGGGGCGATTGATTTCACACCCTTACCCTTTTATAAATTTGCAAACCTCCCCCCCCCCTCGAAACACCATGAAAGATCGTCTCATTTCAGTTATTTTGGGAAGGGGAGGGACTTCCTTTTCTACAAAATTGCGGAGGAGTGTACCAAACCCCATCCCTTATCTTAACGCCATCAAAGGTGTCCCATTAAAGTTCCTCTTTTTTTTGGGGGGGGGACTTCAATTTTCCAAACTTTCCTGAGAAGAGCCCTTGAACTCTATAACCCTATTTAATATCATCTAAAATCTTCTAAAATTGAGTTTTTGGAACTTTGAAATACTTCCTATACAAAGTTCAGATCTCTAACAGTAATGTGTTAAGAATAAGATATGTGCTACACTTTCATTTTCCAGACAGCAAGAGTTTCGTCATACTATTGAAGATAGGCTAAAACAATTTTCAACTTCAGTATCAAAGACAGGCCGTGGAAGAGTTCTGCATCTCGATTCAAAGAAGGGGCGGTCGCCCCATCGCCCCTTCCTTGTGTCCGTCCTTGTTCGGATCTGTATTAGAATACGGGCAACAAACTTTTGCCTATTTTATGATCCCCACACGTAACGCTGTTCCGTAAAAGTACTGGAAGAACTGAATTACTTTTAGAGTAATCGAAAAAACTTGAATAAAAAAAGCATGTATATTTTTTCGTATTTATAAAAATAAATAGGTTAAAACAGTAACATAAAACGTTGTTTCAGGCACTTATTCAATTATTCTGTAGATAACCATATTGGCATGTGAAAAGCTTTAATTTTTGTTTTGTTCCTTTTTTCATTTCTGAAGAATAAAAGCCATATTGGAAAAAAAAATAATAGTACTAAAGTATTGAAATGCGTCACACAGAGTGCAACTTACCTACTGAGGCTTCCAAAATTGTTTGCAGGCATTAAATGTGTATGGTTAAAAATGAAGTGCCTAGGAATCGAAATAGTAGTTCAATACTTTTTCATACTGTCTCTACATGATTACATCAATTCAACATTTTTTTAACCGACTTCAAAAAATGAGGCGGTTATCAGTTCATACCGTATGTATGTTTTTTTTTTTTTTTGTCCGCTCACAGTGTCTCACCTAGTGAACCGATTTTGATGATTCTTTTTTTAATGGATAGGGGATGGCTCATCTTAGGTCCCATTACTTTGCTTGACCATATTTGTCCTTTAGAAAAAAAGTTATGGGCAAAAAACAACAAATTTCATGCAATTTCCCTGTTAAATGATTAAATATAAAACCCATTGTTATGAAAGTTTGGTGCCATACGACAGTAACATTAATAGTAATTGTAGTGATAATTTTGAATGAAGGCTTCTCTGAAGCAAGCATCAAATTTCTTCAGGGGGATATTTCGATAATTGGGAATCTGGCGCTGACGTCTCATTTTTGGCATAAATAACTTGATTTTGGTAATCCTGCTGATTTATAGTAAGCCTATGTGAATTATCGAAATCTTCCCTTCTTCAGTGCTATTGCGCCATAGTGGGGGTAAACCTAACCTGGAAGCGAGGTGATGCAGTGATTAGGATCTGCTTAGCCTTCACAATGCTACCATTTGGTTTGCCTCAACTACTCTGCAGTATTTTTATCGTTATCATCTACGCCAATAACAGATGATCAGGGATAAGTAAGAAAATACAGGATTGCATAACAAGCAACTTGTATGCTGTGAAATGGAAACTAGTTAGGGAAAACGTAATACTTAAATGGTTATAATTAAATTAACTACACATGAATTCCAGAGAGGAACAAAGATAAGTTTTTAGTGCCAATCGCCTAAAGTTTAATGCGTGTTTATAGTTTTTTTTTTAGTATGGAATTTTTATGAAAGAAATAAGGCGAAGTTTCGTGATGATAACTTCTTACTATTTCTGAAATACCTACATTTACACTAAAAAGAATGAAATAAAAAAATTTTGAAAAAAAATAGAACCGACCTCAAAATTTCTCTAAAGAGTGAAAAATAATTTTATTCTTTAAACACCATCGATAATGCTTTTAAACATAATTTTTGAATTCCTTTCTGGAGAATTTTGGGGGAAGAAAAAAAAAATTATTTTCCTCAAGATTCAAATTCTACATAGCAATTCAATTGATTAAATTTAATCACATTTTAAAATTTTAAATACATATTGATCGTAAATTTTTTAGAAGACAAACCAATAATGATGATTTATGATTTTTTTTTTTTGTAAAAACATTGATCTCTAATACAGTGTTGAAGAAACAAATAAAATTAAAAAACAAAGTTACCTATGTCGTACTATAAAGTTAAGAGCTGTACCAGGGTTTGGTAATAATCGTGGTGCGAGAAGTATAGATTGTGCTGGCTGAATAAGAAACAAAACGAGCTGATGTGTACCTCACATGACTTCCTTTTTACACCAATTTAATGATAATAGCACCTTAGAGTAAGCAAGGAAACACTTTAAATTCCAAACAAACTAGCCAGTTTGTTTGCCAAGAGTGCCAAACAAACTGGTAGCTAGTACAAGAATTAGCACTGACCAGACGAGTGACCGAAGCAATGGTTCGGTTCAACTCGAAGATTGAAGGCAAGGAAGGTATATTCAGTAAGTTACAGCCCTATAGCCAGGGAAAGAACCTCTCTCTATCATCCTTAAGAGGTTTTCCACCTCCAGCTCAGTCACTTTCCTATAACGGGCTGATGAGTGCTAATAAGCACGAAACTGCAGTCCTCGGCTGCAATTGACTGAGTTGGCGGTGTATTTCATGTATTTCTGCCTTAGCCCTGGCTATAGGGCTGTAACTTACTGAAAATAAACATTTGTTTGTTCCCACGAAATCTTTAAAATATAATATTAGTATAATGTTTATGAGATAGGTAAACAACAAACACAATATTAATAGTTAAACTCAAATTTGCGTAACACCTCGTAATTAAAAAAAAAAAAGTTTGAAAAATTGCAAGACACGTGGAAGTTCTGCTTTTTTCTTTTATTATTTTTATTGTACTCCGGGTAGTATTATTATAAATCATTGTTATCTTTTGAAATTCAATTGCTACAACAATAACATTTTTGCAATGTTACAATATTGACAACCCTCAAACGTAACAATGAATTTTTATTAGCCACAACAATTGAAGTCTTCTCATTATTGACAAATTCGTTTCATTTGTTTTAAAGCTGTATAGATTAAAGCTTAAAAAGATTGCTTTCTTTTGAATTGCTGTTTGAATTGTGATTTATTTTAGAACTATTAAAGTCTAGCTACCTCTAAGATGACGAGGATGGTTAGTCTATTTCTTACTCTTGCTCTTTATATCTATTTCGGAGCTAAACTCACCGACTACATTGGTTACCACGATGTGTCGGGATTCTTATACGGCGTCTCGGCCTTACTATTACTTCATGCATTGGATTGCTTGAGGAAACACCTCAACGTGCTTCTCACGAAGCCTATCATCAACAAAACAAATGTGGCTACGCAAATAAGTAGACACAAACTCCACGTTATATTTATAATTTGCAAACCCATTTACAACAAAAATACTGTGGCTACTCAAACTCCGCCACCAAAACCGCCAAGAAAACCTGCGGTTAACAAAAAAATACCTTAAAATGGATGGATATTAACTTATTGTGACTGTATATAGTGTAAATAGAATTTTGTACATATTTATTTTTAAATTAGTTGACGCCTTTGCTTATGAATTTCTTGAAAAGTGATTATTTTGAAAAATCTATGTAATTATTAATGTTGATTTGAAAAAGATGAAATGTTTGCTTACTATGAAGATAGTGACACTGTGACTGTTATGTAAATGTTTGATCGATCACCAAACTATTGACTATATGAATATTTGATTACCAAATTATTGACTATGTTCAAGTTCGATAGAGTTCAAAACTGTTTTCTATGTGAATATTTGATTGATCACCAAACTATTGACTATGTGAATGTTTGATCAATCGCAGAAACTACTGACTATGTGAATGTTTGATCCATCACCAAACTATTGACTGTGTGAATACTTGATCAATCACCAGAGGTCCAATGGGCCGTGAATACTAACAATGACTTATTACGGAACCGAATTGATGACTTTACTGACTGATAGCGACAAGGCAACTACGACGACTATTCTCTGATGTTGATAACTTCCAAGTGACGAAAATGACGATTATTCACTTGTAGTGCCTGGTGATGTTTATTCATGATGATGATTACTGCTGACTACCGGTCGAATGACTCGGAATTTGCTGCTTCTTCGCCTCTTCAAAGCTCGTTCTCTTGTCTAGTTTTCCATTTCTTGCTGCCTTTTCCACAATAAACACACGTTTCGACGACAAAAATAGATCAATTAAAATCAAGATAGACTTTTTTTTAGAACGATTTGTAGTGCATCCTATCAGAAATGTGATTGCATAACCGATAAAACTCAAAAAATGTAATACAACAAATTGCTCCAAATAAATTAGTTTTTGGTCTAAGATTTGTCTCTGTTTTTGTTATAATGTTGTAATATGTGACTTAATAACGATGAAATAAAGTTAATAACTCTGTTTTAGTGTAGAATTAGAAAGGTACATAAGAATTTCTCTTGATAATTTCGTGAAGGTTTTCAGTTCTTCAGCATGAACAGGTTAATTAATCAAGTCTCTTTTTAAACACTTGTTTTACATTTCTTTTTAATCACAAAACATTTCATATTCAAAAGTGGTTTACTTTGTTTAACTTTTATTCTGCAGAATAAACATTAACACTAATACAGTAATAAACCAGAAGTTCTTGCAAAATGCGAAGAGGCTTCTTTCCCATTCACCAACATTGAATGTGTAAAAATAGCCTTTACATGGCTCTAGTCAGTGGCCAGGAGGGGAGGGCACACGGACACGTGTCCCCCTGTTATAATTTCGCTTACAGACAAAATCACATACTTCAGCCAAAACACACACACACATACAAATTCTTGCTTTCGAGATTCTAAGTTCTCGATTTCAAGTCGATCTATCTGTTTTGGAACATTACTTTTTATCTCAAACATGTTTTGACTGCAGAACCCTATACTATTTAAGAATAGGATATGTGAATGCATTTTCTAACATCTATTCTAATGCATATTCTAGAAAATGCTATGTCTAGCATTTTCTAGTTTATTCTCATTGTGGTCAACTACAGGCAGAGCGTAAACCAATACTGTGATTCTCCAAATTACAAAAATTGAAGAAGGTTTACTGGTAGAAAAAGCTTCAAAAAATGAAAATGAAATGACAAAACTATAGTATGTTCCAAGATAAGTAACAGTAGAGGGAAGCAATGCAGTATTGACATCAATTGGCACAAAAATAAAAAAGAAAAAAGCCAAAAAATGAAAAACAGTATGTAACGTGTGAACCGATAACAATAAGAAGCAGTACCGAACAGTTTATTTACAGCATCTAATTCGCTCTTAGTTTGGGCTCATCAGTCTAGACTAGTTATATTGGAGCTGCAGGAAATAAGCTCTTATAAACGCTGAGTATGTTTTCACTAGTGTAGCTGAAATTACTTTAGAAAACCAGCGGAGGTGTCTAGGTTCGACTTCACCTCGAAAAAATAAGGATCAAAGCTACGGTTTAGACAGAAATTTGTATGACTTCTGCTAAAAGTATGAAGATGCATTCAGCGTTTATATGAGGTTAATTGCCTTCATCAAGGTTATGGCTATTGTTCCACAATGATGAGCCCCAAATAAGAACGAAACTGCAGTCTCTGGATGCTGTAACTTTAGTCGGGAAAACCTAACCTTGCTGCGCTGTGAAGGCTACGCAGATCCTGATTACACTATTACGACGTTGCAAGATTAGGTTTGCCCCCACTTTCCGCAGTTCGTAGTTGCTTCCAATTATATCTTAGCTCTGACAACGGGACAATAATTTGTAGCTTTACATAACAATAAGCATCAACTAAAATGACAATGGGGTTGTTTCCTTCAGTCAAAAGTAGTACTTTTTGTCACTGAAATTGATAGAATAAGCAAAAAAAAAAAAAAATAATAACATGGACTCAGAAAATACTTTCATTTTCCCAACAGTTATTTTTTAATTAATTTTTTAAAATGTCCGATTCTTCAAACAAGGCGTGGTCTTTATGACGTCACAAATGATGCACTAAGGCGCATCTTTCTACCGCATTTCCATGTTATGATAATCAAAAAGGGAATTATAATTGCGCTCTACGCTTGCTATCAACCATATCGTGCCAATAGACGTGAGTAGAGATGCGAATTAAATATTTTGGATCGTGAATGGCAACACTGAGTGGCATTTCATCGTTTGTGATGTCATCGGCCGAAGCGTTAAACGATGAAAGAGCGCCGATTTAAGTAATTTTTTTTAAATATTAAACTTAAAGAAATTATTTAAAAATGGTCAGATTCTGTGTTTTTAAGCATGCTCGTCCAGAAAAAAATACCTTTAAAATTTTGGAAACGACCCCATTAATAGAAAACATTTTGTGACACGTTATTCAAAACATTACGCTCCAATTTGCAATAGAAAAAAGAATGAAATAAAAAAATTTTGAAAAAAAATAGAACCGACTTCAAAATTGCTCTAAAAAGTGAAAAATAATTTTATTCTTTAAACACCAGCGATAATACTTTTAAACATAATTTTTGAAGTTGGCGCAAAAACTGATAGTGAAATCCAATGTAACCATGCTTCGTTCATATTTTTATCAGAAAATCATCCAAAGTTAGGAACGAAGCATTTATATAGTTACTCACATATGCATAATGTATGTGGTAGTGAAGAAACTGAGCCCGGTTAAATTTATAGTTGAGTTATATGGCTCGCTTTTGCGCCAACTTCAAAAATTATGTTTAAAAGTATTATCGCTGGTGTTTAAAGAATAAAATTATTTTTCACTTTTTAGAGCAATTTTGAAGTCGGTTCTATTTTTTTCCAAAATTTTTTTTTACAAAATATTGACTGTTTGAAATGGGCCAAAAATGAGGTGACAGAGAAATATTTTCAGAAAAATTCGAAATTAAAGTTATCGTCTGTCGTTTTCTTTCTTTCTTTCTTTTTTTTTTTTTTTTTGTTATTTTTTCAATGCGGTGATAGTTAAAAAATCTTTTGGCACTAATTTTTGCTTGTTCACTTTACAAATCTACGTATTATTTTAAAAATGACTCGTATTCGCAAAGTAACAACAAACACAATTCGAAAACGCATTAATTCTTCATTATATTCGAAGTAAAACAGTTCGAAATATTGCAAAAGTAGTTCATTTATCCCTAAGCACTGTGTAATATTTAATAAACGCTTTAAAGAAGAAAATCGGATCGAAAATAAGGTGAGAAATGGTTGACCAGCAAAGTTAACAATATGCGATTAGAGATTTATAATTAGAATACCTATGAAAAACCCACGTTTGAGAGCTGTGAAAGTTTCAGCAGAATAGAAGGAAAAATTTTCCTTCCAATTTCACCTGCAACTGTTCACCGTGTTTTTAGAAATTGTTTAATTAGCGTGAAAGACAGAAAGTTTATGATTTCCTTCGCAAAATCAATGATAAATTAACCCAAAACGTATAGAAATACACTGCAAATCTTAAAATACTTTTAAGTCGAACAATTGTCTTAGTAGCACACCTTTTTTTCGGGAAAGAAGGTGGGAGGTAATTTCTTAGAAAATTATAAAACACTCGTCTTCTTACAGCGCGATAACGATGGCCAATTGCAACCTTTCTCAGTGTTGGTCTGAAGCCTCATCCCCAAATGACGCATATAGAATCTTCCGATACCACGTGTTGGGGGCGCGGCCAAGTCTCAACTAGTGAAAAACGGACAATAGCTGTTGCTTTATTTATATATTTATTAATTTTTTACATATTCAGCTTTGAAATTATATCACACACTTAGTACAATACTGCCACATCTGCAAAAACTACTTTTCGAGAAAATTCAATTTAAATGTAATGCGCCCTAGCTTAAATTCTTAAAGTAACATACTGACACATGTCAAAAGGTTAAATTCTTTTTTTTCGTTTGTAGCTGTTTTGCATGTTAATAGAACTAATAAAAATGCACCAGGACATGTAAAGTATAAAGCAAAATCGACAATTTTTGACTTTTGATGGTGTTGCATTATGTGTACAATATGTTGGGATTTTTTTTTTTTTTTTTGTAATGGGATGGTTTCCTTCAGTCAAAAGTACTACTTTTAGTCATTGAAATAGATAGAATGAGCAAAAAAATAAAATAAAATAATAATAATAATAACATGGACCCAGAAAATACTTTCATTTTCCCAACAGTGTTTTTTTAATTAATTTTTTTTAGATGTCCGATTTTTCAAACAAGGCGTGGTCTTTATGACATCACAAGTGATGCACTTTGCCACATCTTTCTACTACGTTTCCACGTTATGATAATCAAGCAGCGAATTAAAATTGCGCTCTACGCTTGCTACCAACCATATCGTTGCCAATACACGTGGGTAAAGATGCGAATTAAGTATTTTGGACCGTGAATGGCCGCACTGAATGGCATATCATCATTTATGATGTCATCGGCAGAAGCGTTAAACGATGAAAGAGAACCGATTTAAGTAATTTTTTTTTAATATTAAACTTAAAGAAATTAGTTAAAAAATGGTCAGATTCTATGTTTTCAAGCATTCTCTTTCCGAAAAAAATACTTTTAAAATTTTGGAAACGACCCCATTCTGTTCTTCAATTTGCCTCTCGTAAAATTACTCGCTTAAATGTTAGATAAAATAGTGGTTTCAACAGAAATTTCAGAAATGGTGGAAATTTAATGAAAAATAAACTATCAGTGAATCACAAACTGAATGTGATGCTACACATTCTATATCGTCATTTGTTTATTTATTTATTCCTTTTTGCGTAAGAGCTACATATTTTGTTGTTTGAAATCAATTTTAGATGTTAAAAGTCATATTTGACATGGAGTAACGGCACCAGTAGCAGACATGCTACATCTATCTCATTTTAACTTAATTTTCTGAACCTTTTAATGGATTTAGACTTTTTAAACTATTTTTCCATCAGGCAACTACATCTCATCCAACGTTTGGCTGCTTCTGGAACCTCTGAATTAGTTAAATCTATTTTTATTTGCTCAATTTTGATAAAAAGCTGGATCCCCAGTGACAGACACCGACAAATCTGATGACACACAGTGACAGATAATATAAGGCAATGATGAATTATGGACTAAACTGCCTTTTTCTCTTCAAAATTTACAAAAGTTCTTCATTTGTAGAACTATAAAGCCTTATTTAATTCAAAAAAAAACATGAAACACCAGCTGATCTCATTGGTGGCTACTCACTCATAACCTTCCATCACTGCTTTGTAAATACCAACTGGCGCATAAAATTCCCTCCGATAACACTAGGTTGTTGCACCGTATTTATGAGCTACAGCAACATCAGTTTTACCCGCCAAAAATTCTTATTATTTAAATACAAGTTTATGACTGTCTGTTACTGAACCCTTGTTTGTTACTGATGCCGTTGCTCTAATGTGCAACATCAAGCAATTCAGAAAATATTGACCTTATACTAGAGAATCGATGTTGGTATGCGGGAAAGTAGGCTCGTTTAGTTCTAGAAATAACTTCGTGTTTCACTTCGCTTGTAGCGTGAAAGTCTTCTTTACTAATAATAAAGCTGAAAGTCTCTCTGTCCGGAGGATGTCTGGATGGCTGTGACGCGCATAGCGCCTAGACCGTTCCGCCGATTTTCATGAAATTTGGCAAAAAGTTAGTTTGTAGCATGGGGGTGTGCACCTCAAAGCGATTTTTCGAAAATTCGATGTGGTTTTTTTTCTATTCCAATTTTAAGAACAAAATTCTCATAAGATGGACGAGTAAATTATGAAATTATCATTACGTGGAACCGTAACATGGGCACAAGCCAATTGGCGAGATACGAAATTATCATAACGTGGAACCGTAACACGGGTACATGCCAATTGGCGAGAAAATTCAACATACATTTTTTGTAAATATACAGGCGAACCAAAAGACCTTTTCATTTTTCTATTACGGGCAAAGCCGTGCGGGTACCACTAGTTCCAAGTAAGAAGCCAGGCTCGTCATTTTGGCAATCGAGAAAGGGAGTCAATTTTTCCCAGCTACATGTACATTTTTTAATATATTTTGTTGTTTATTTTCCTGCCCTATGTATTTACTTTTGAAAAAAGGAGTATATTCTTGATTATTTTCTGAATTTCAATTTCAGAAAAATGTTCTAGCCCTTCGAGAACATTGCAAGGAACAATTCCCGTTTCCAAAGATCCTTTTAAAGGTATTAAGAGCCATTGTCTGTAAGAATCAGGCAGTTTAAAGCATTTGTGATTGTTGACATTTTTAATTTTTTTTATTTTTACATATGTTGTTCCTTATCATGAATGTAATGTAAATCCGAAATTTGAGCTTTGTCTGACTCACCGTTTTTGAGAAAACAATTTTTTTTTGTTTAGGAGGCGTGGCACATTTTTGCTGGTTTTTCAAATTTGCAGATTTTAATGTGCTTGTTGCTTGAAGCGTCCTTATAATGACATGGATTTTTTATTTCCATATTACTATATGGTCTTGTTAGATACTGTTACAGCTGTCAAATCGGTGACACTACGAGGGCGACGCCCACAAACTCCGTTTAAAAATGACCAAAAATGAATTTTTTTCTATATTCAAGGCCAATTTTCTCGAAGCACCTTCATGATTACACCAACAATTTTAGATCATTTTCTAGCCACATTTACATACATCAAAAATATGTATCAAAATCGGTGTCACTATAAGGGTGCCAGAAGATATTGGAACTTTTATTCGATAAACTTAACAGAAACACAAATATTTAGAATCTAATTACAACTGTCGCCCTCATAGCAGATGATATCTGATACTACATTAGGTTGATAACCAACATGTTTGTCTAACATTTGCACAAAAAAAATCGGTGTCACTCCTATTATTTTTGGAAATATAATCGTTCCAAGTTAGTACATTATGGCGTTTTTTTATATTTATTTATTTAATATTTTCACACCCAGATTTTTTTTTTTTTTGAACATATTTATTTTTAATTTAATACAAAGAAGCGTACCTTATAACATAAACAGCTTTGGGCAGCAAGAGAGTCTTTTTCTTGAATAGAAAATGCCCGTTTTGATATAGGTACCAGGTGGATCTATTGTGCATAACATGTCTAGACTATTATACCAATACTCGTCTTGTTTTTCCGGCCAAACAAATTTATTTAGTATTCCAATTGTTCTTGACATGCATTTGACCTAAACTTGCAAATTGTCAACTTCTACTATTTTTCTGGGATACCATGTTTTCCCATGCTTTACTGCTACAAAATTAGCAGTTTTCAATAAGAGATGACCGTTTTTCTGAAATTGGTTGATTTGATTCTTAATGTTATCTTCGTTTTGGTCTACGTTATCCTCTAATTCAGTTTCAGATTCTGAATGTTCTCTTTCTTCAATATTCTCATTTGATGTACTGAGAATGCATTCGTTTTTTTGTTTCTTCCATCGAAAAAAAAGGGATAGGATTTGGTTCATAGTACAATACTCTGAAGCAACGAGCATTTTTTCCCCCGTTAGGAACTGCATTTCTCATCAGTGTGCAACTTGACAGGGATGTTTTTTCCCAGTATTTTCACCAATCGTAAATTGTTCTTATAAATACTGCTTCTGCTTTGAAGTGAACTTGAACTGAGCTCGTAAAGATAGGGTCCATCCAATTTCATTAAATTGAACTTGTGGCAATGCAGGGGTATTTATTAGTTGAAAATTTGAAGCATTTATATAAGATGTTTGTAAGAGCTTCTCTCTATACATCTTTCGTATAAAATCCATTTGCAAGTTGAGGTCAAATGTATGTCAAGAACAATTGGAATAAATAGATTCGTTTGGCCGAAAAAACAAGATGAGTATTGGTATGATAATCTAGACATGTTATGCACAATACATCCTCCTGTACCTATATTAAAACGGGCATTTTCTATTCAAAAAAAAGACGCTCTTACTGCCCAAAGCTGTTTATGTTAAAAGATACACTTTTTTGTATTAAATTAAAAATAAATATGTTCAAAAAACTATCTGGGGGTGAAAAGATTAAATAAATAAGTATAAAAAAAACGCCATAACGTACTAACTTCGAACGATTATATTTCCAAAAATAATAGGAGTGACACCGATTTTTTTTTTGTGCAAATGTTAGACAAACATGTTGGTTATCAACCTAATTTACTATCAGATCTCTGCTATGAGGGCGACAGTTGTAGTTAGATTTTAAATATTTGTGTTTTTGTGAAATTTATCGAATAAAAGTTCCAATATCTTCTGGCGCCCTTATAGTGACACCGATTTTGATACATATTTTTGATGTATGTAAGTGTGGCTAGAAAATGATCTAAAAATGTTGGTGTCATCATGAAGGCGCTTTGAGAAAATTGGCCTTGAATATAGAAAAAAAATCATTTTCGGTCATTTTTAAACGGAGTTTGTGGGCGTCGCCCTCGTAGTGTCACCGATTTGACAGCTGTAACAGTATCTAACAAGACCATATAGTAATACGGAATTAAAAAATCCATGTCATTATAAAGGCGCTTCAAGCAACAAGCACATTAAAATCTGCAAATTTGAAAAACCAGCAAAAATGTGCCACGCCCCCTAAACAAAAAAAAATTGTTTTCTCAAAAACGGTGAGTCAGACAAAGCTCAAATTTCGGATTTACATTACATTCATGATGAGAAACAACCTATGTGAAAATAAAGAAAATTAAAAATCCCAACAATCACAACCTGCCTGATCCTTACAGACAATGGCTCTTAATCTCGACTCACATCTCTAAAAGAAATAGTATAGAATTCCTAGAATTTATGACGATTCGTATGAGACTTAACTAAAAATAACAGCAAATAATTTTTTATTATTAATAGAACATTTTTATTGACTAAAACTAATGTAACCCCCTCCCCCCACAAAACAAAAATAAAGGCTGTTCATTAAAAATATTGTTTGTATTCTTATTGAAAGTTTGCTTAAAGCCAACGTAGATAGTTTCACTATAAACTAAAGAGACAATAAATCTATACAAGCTATAAGGGATATTCAACGTAAAAAAACAGATATTTTGTCCCCCACGTGACAGCTCATATATTTCATTAAAAATAATAATTTGAAAGGGTAATGAACAAGAGTTTGTTGCTTAATAAATCACAAACGTATGTAATTCCACTAAGCAAAACATTTTGTTCGTTATTTATTAAAATTATTGTTTTTAATGAAATATATAAGCTGTTACGTGCGGAACAAAATGGCGACTATTTGGTAGAACGGCTAAACAGTTACTCGAAGAAATTTAGTGAGTGGTGACAATGGAGAATATCTGTAAAGGCTATTAAATATATCTGTTATTCATTGAAAATGTTGCTTGCAAACGAAATTATTGGGATGCGCCTCAAAAAGAGTTAATTTGTTTTACCTCCAATGTGCTTACGCATTTTCACTATTAAAATCCACTAGATGATCAGCACGTCCTTTCACCCTTAACAAAAAAGAAAATGGCTGGCATTAATGTCACTCTTCTAAACCAAACCAGACGGAAACAATAAATTCCAGTTCTGTGTTTCTATAAACACAAGACACCCTAGCAATATATCTTCCCGTAAATAACACTTTTCACGCAGACAAAAAGAACGTATTCTTTGTTTCGAGTTTCTTTCCTTACGCAAGAAATGACGGTTTTTGAAATCCGGAATTCGAGTGGGAACTCCAAATTGCTTCTCTCTCAGTTTCTCCATCCAATTATGCGTATGAGGAAATTCACTGTTGGAAATTAGACCAACATAGCTCCACTATCTATCCTACTTTTGGAAAAGAAAAAAAAAACACTTCCACTTTTACTCAGTATTTCCTTCTTTTCTTCCCTTTTCTTTCCCCACATCTTATGCAACGCAAATTCCGATGCTCATGTTTGAAGACATTTTAATGTGAACTAATCACGCGTATTTTCTGAAGTGATGTTTTCCAAAATTCATCTATAAAGTTATTAATAGCTTTCAATAACTATTTGCAGTTCAGGAATAGTTCTAAAACATATTTCAACAGATTTGTAATGCTATTTGTTACGCTAAGGGGCTGTCGTCCAATGTCCACAGATGATGTCACTTTTTTGAAGAGAAACTTTTTATGCGAGGGCTTTGAAATTTTGCTCCGCAAGCTTCTTGTGCGACGGTGGTTTTAAATTGTTGCCAAAAACAGTGAAAAATAAAAGTAATTATGTTAGTTGCGTTGTTAATAAATTTAACAAATTAATTTTAGAGCTAAACTTAGCACGAATACATTTGTGAACTTCGGGCACACCTTTGCAGATAATGCAGATTTTTGAAGATTTCTTTGGTTCAAGTAAAGTGATCAGTTTAAACACACAATCTACATTGCTTAAGGGGACGGTGGACTTTTTTGTTACTTTTTTTTTTTAGTTTTCACACTAGAGACTTAAGGTTTTGTCTGCATATGTATTTAAGTCCAAACATATAGAGTGTCACACACACTAAAAAAGAAAAAAAAAACAACTCTTACTTATTTTAAAGTTTACATATTTTTTGAAAAGTTTAAAATGCTACATATGCGAGTTAAATTTTTAAATTTTTTTTAATTTTCTCATTTTATTACATAATAAATCATACAAAGAATAATTGGTATTAATTAGTAAATTCCTTCGAAATAAAATTTGTGAGAATTTTTTTAAAATACTTCAATAAAAATTCCCCAAAATTTCTGCTGCTAGTAAATTTTAGTCAATTTTTTAAAACTTTCCTGAAGTTAGATTCTATAATGCATACCAAGTTTTATTATTTGGTAAAACATGAGGCTAAATTTTGAATTTTGTGTCCTTTGAGCGAAAATTGTGTCGCATGGAGCATTTTGTAGGTATGAAAATCGAGAAAATTTCGTTTCGAGTAAAATGCAATTAAAGTATAATTTTGCCTTTACCTTAAAATTTACTTTGCGAAACCTCTTTTTCAGTATTTTTATTTGTCATTGAAGCATGTTTTATTACAATAACAAGATTTATAATAATATTTTAATTAAAATGATAGGAGAGATTATTAAAATTTAACTTTTCCTCGCTTGTTTACATCTGAACAGCCAAGTTTGACAAGAGTATCCCATGAAAAATTGTTTTGTGTGCAAACTTTAAGTAATCGTAACTGTTTTTTTTTTTTTTTAATGTTCAATCGCAATGAGGTTTTTTGCGTTAGGAAGAGAAATGTTTGAAGTACAACAAAACACAAAAATCAAAATTTTGATTTTTTAGTCAATTTTCGCCGAATTCAAAGTCCACCGTCCCCTTCTTTAAGTTAAACCTTGAAATTAGTTTATTAACAAATTAATTTTATAATTACTGTGATTTTTCATTGTTTTTGGCAGCAGTTAAAAAGTGAACTTCAAGTATTGTTTAGTTTTTCTCGTTGCTTAAAATTTATTTTATTCATTAAAATGTACAATTTTATAGTAAATATGCCTAAATCAGGCGTGGAGTGAGAAAAAACGGGCAGGTGAAGTGATAGTTAAGTATTAAAATAAAGAAAGAAAAAAGATAAAAGTTTCGATTCTATCGCATATTTTTATGACACACATTTTTTTTTCATCATATTTGACCCCGCTCTCCTTTGTCAAAAAGTGTCACACTTCACTTTACCCCCTCCCCTTCTCTTGTCACATGTCACGCTATATTACGTAAGCATATAAGTTTAAAAAAATACAACTTTTGTGGATGACTTTTAAAGAATACTGTTGTGATATTTTTATGCGTAAAAGGGTTCCTAATTTTTGGGACTTTTTTCAAAACTTATTAACAGCTACGTAAGAATATAAATTTTCCATTTTTAAACATTATCACGAAAAGGGAATTTTTGGTATTTGTATGTAAATTCGTCTTCCGATTCCGAAAAATA
This sequence comes from Uloborus diversus, assembly GCF_026930045.1. NCBI lineage: Eukaryota > Metazoa > Arthropoda > Arachnida > Araneae > Uloboridae > Uloborus > Uloborus diversus. The sequence continues at coordinate 130,135,223 of NC_072739.1, read as the reverse complement.
AATAAATAAAATAAATAGATAAAAACATTTTATTTTATTTTCAAATGCTCCGCTTTAATTAACAAGTTAAATGTTTCGTTTAAAATGTGCGCACATAGGGTTACGTATAAGAATACTATCTCAAGTAATGAGTAGTCATTCAATTTCTCGCTTGAATGGAGAGGCGAACGTATTGTGAGTAACAACGCGGAAAGCAAGTTGGAGGGAGAGGGGGGTCTTTTCTGAATTTTACTGAAAAGTTTTGAAAAACTAGCTTTAAAATATGACTAGGAATAAATGATGAAAAGAATTAAAATGAAATGCAAAACTTTCAATCATCAAAAATTTTTCAGTTAGTTAGCTATAGAATATTAAATTGTTATTATAAAACCAATTCCTCGTTTTCGAAAAAGTAATAAATTAATCTTTATTTAAACTTCAAATCTGTATCAATTTATTACTTCATTAACTTGATATACTTAAATTCATTTAGGATTTACACAATTAACTTGCAATCAAGTAATTCATTATGAAAAATTAAGTTCTTTATATAGAGTGTGTCTAATGCGTTCCTGGGAATCATTAAACGATAACACCCCACCCCTCAAAAAAAAGATACATTTTTACTTTTTAGCTAAGTTTATATGATATGTTTATTGAAGTTCATTGCTATGAATGCGCGAAGTTTTACCCATGTAAAGTTCTGGATAGGCGAAGTCACGAAGTTGTGAATCAGCGAAGTTGACCGCGCGAAGTTTTGTCCACGAGAAATTTTGGCCGCGCGAAGTTTTGTCCACGCGAAGTTTTGGCCGCGCGAAGTTTTGTCCACGCGAAGTTTTGTCCACGCGAAGTTTTGTCCACGCAAAGTTTTGTCCACGCAAAGTTTTGTCCACGCAAAGTTTTGTCCACGCAAAGTTTTGTCCACGCAAAGTTTTGTCCACGCAAAGTTTTGTCCACGTAAAGTTTTGTCCACGCAAAGTTTTGGTCGCGAAGTTTCATCCAGCGAAGTTTGGGCCACGAAGTTTTGACCCCAAACTAGCCTTATGATTTTGTTATTAGTAAAGATGCGTTGATAATTACATAACAGGAATATTTTTTATTCTCTGCACTGTTGCTCCCTCCCCTCCCCATGACTACGAAGCATTCCTCCTCCAACAGCGAGACCCCCAAAATGAAAAAAATACTCCTAAAACAACCTCCTATTAATGACGCAGTTAACGCCTTCCCCCACTCCATCAAAAAAACATTAAAAGTTCCATTAAAATTTAAAACAATCCACCAAATAAATAAAACAAATAATCTTTTAGGTTCTAGCGCATCACCGTAACTCAGCCTCCAAGAGTAAATAACAATTATCTCGAATTTTTCGCACCCAAAATAATATTCGCTCAAATTACTAAGAAATCTACATTGATAAATCTTTTTCAGGCCACTACATGGTATTTCAATTTATTTTTAAGCTTAAACAATAAATTCATTGCAAAAACATTCTTATTCAACTTCTAAGTCCATGAGATATCGTTAGTTCTTTGAACAATGCTTTTAACCCTTCATTCATATCCTGTTTTGTAATGTTCCGGTTCAATTTTTGACTGGTCGATAATAATCCTTTCCGAATGTTCCTCATCTTGAATGACTATAGGAAATCGCAAAAAGAGGTTTTTGGTTCATTTGAACTTGCATTCAATTTAATTCAAGTTAGCAATTTGTTTTCGCGTGTACTTTATAAACAAAAAGTATACATAATTTGTGCTTAAAAAGTGTTAGTGAATCAGCTACGATATTTTAAACAGTTTTAAAAAACAGCATGCATTGAACGTTATGACTATTTCAGAATGTTGCCTAAACAAACGAAAAAATCTTACTTAAGGATGATTTGGATCAAATATTTCCATCACAGCGTTTTTACTTCCTTTTACAAAAAAGTAAGTATTGTATTCGCAAAAAAATTTTCCCTCAAAAATCGGCCTGAATTTCCATTTTTCTCACCCCCGAATGAATGTTGAGTTTTTTTGTTTTTTTTTCGACCCAATGACACGTGGATATATGCCTAGGAACGTACAGACACCAGAAATATCCATTTTGACGATCCCTGAGTTAATTACAACGAATTTTCTTGGGACGTCCGTATGTACGTATGTATGTGCGTGGTGTATGCATCTCGCATAACTCAAAAACGGTATGTCCTAGAAAGTTGAAATTTGGTACGTAGACTCCTAGTGAGATCTAGTTGTGCACCTTCCCCTTTGGTTGCATTCAGATGTTCTTAAGGGGGTCTTTTGCCCCTTTTTTGGGGGAAATCATTGTTAATTTTGATGTAAACTCAAGTTGTGTTATAATTTGTAGGACCCTTGGCGATATATCGCAAGTCTTTTGGTCGCCAAGTTTTGTCTTCAGCGGCGACAAATTTGGCGATTTTTTTTCTTTTTTTTTTAAATTTGGTTTCAATTTGTCCACTGTTGGTGATATTTAGAGAGTAAACAATTGAATCACATTAAATTACCAATAATGGGGAAATGACATTAAATTGGAGTAAAAGGAAGTCATGTGATGCGCACATCAGCTCGTTTAACTTGTGTTCCGCGGAAGCCCAGCTAGGGGCGCCCTGCATTTTCATTTTTGGGAGGACAGAAATTCTCAATTTGCCGAATGGAACGCTTTAAGTCCCTTTAATTACACATAAGGTAACTCAATTAAAATGCTTTTGAAATTTGTTTCATAGAGGTTCGCTTTAACATAGTTTTCAATTAAGATAGTTTTTATTTAAATTATTAAAATGATTTTTTTTCTTCCGGGAAATATTTAAAATGTAGTTAGAAGGCTTTTTTGAATGGTTTCCTACTTTCTAGAAGGTTTTCAATGACAGTTTTGTCTCGAAAATATTTAAAAGTATCAAAAGCCGTTTCGTTAGTGAATGCTACACCCAAATAAACAATACACCATGACTATTTGGATCAATTCAGTAAGCACAGATAGTGCAAACAAAACAAAACTTCGAAATTATTATTGAGAATGTTTTTCCAGAAAAGCTCCCCAAATATATTCCTCTTCCAGTGAAATCCATTTCATCATCAAGCCTGCTTGCGATCAAATAACCTGATTTCGGTTTCATTCTCAAAACAGAACATCTTCAAATTCTATCGAAAAAACAGCACCCACGATTATGCAAGCTCTCCCATCCCGAAGTATATAAATAAGCATCGCCTCAACAGGTGGTTGAACTCCAGACTAAACCACCTGTAACCACCTAGATGCAAGAAACTGTGACATATTTTTCTATCTCTTCGCAGACGATTTCAGAATGGTGGAGGAAAGAAAAGCCCTTTTCATAACGCCATAAAAAGATTTACACGTGATTTGGAATCGGGGCCCTTACCGTTCCACGCCAATCCTAGTGCAAAAAGGAAGAAAAAAAAAGAACGGGGAAAAAAAGTGGTCAAAATAACGTTAGAACAAGGAGAGATTTTCCATTGCGCTCAGTTCGTGTTCCCAATTCGAGACGAGTGGAGGCAACTTCTCCTTCTGTTCCAACCGTGGAAAAGGTTTTGTAATTTATCGTCTGCCGGACTTTAAAATTCGAAATGATGGAAAAATCCAAAGTTGCTGTCGACGAAAGTGCTAATGTGGATTACAGAAATGATTCCAATAGTATTGTTAGTTTACCACCGGTAAGTTTGTTCCCGAATTTTACTTATTTATTTATTTCATGATTTATTTCGTTAATACTTAAAAAAGGGGAGAATTTCCATAGGTGGGGGGAGGGTGGGACACTTCTCTGAAATTTACCACCGGTAAGTTTTTGTCTCTGCATTTTACTTAATATTTATTTAGTTTATTTCATTATTATTATCTTTTTAAAGGGTAGAATTTCCGTTCAAGGGATACAACATCCCTAAGAAGTTGGAAATCAATTTGAAAAATTTATCCTACTGAAATATTGGTATACTTAAATGTATGATATATTAAAAGCAGTAAATGAGCTTAGAATGCACTATTCTCATACTCAGTGCCCAATTACCACTAGGGCAAATGGGACAGCTGACCCCCCCCCTACGAAAAAAAAGTCCCATGACTTAAATATAAATTGAAAAAAATTAAATTGTTTAAACCTTGAAAACAAAAAATGAAAGGTATTTAATCATTTCTTGAAATATTATATACATAGCTTTGCCAAATTCACGAAGTAGAGTCGAAGATATTATAACCATATGGTACCAAGATTCTTTACCTAAAAACGCATAAGGGAAGTCCATAAATGATGTCACACTTTTTTCCCAACATTTTTGCCCACCCCCCTCCTCATGCAATTTAAAGGTAAGAATGAAATTCAAAGAAATGGACGGTTAAGTAAACTACTTCGGACACTTTTGTTTTCAATAACAATCATTAAAGCCGCCTATAAAAAGCATCAGTAAACAATATTGGTTACCAAATGTCATGAACCTTTAGACGACCTGAGATTGTATTGCGTAGGGCTATTCAACCTTTTACACTTTGGAGTACCCTTTAAAGTTACCGTTTTCTTCAAAGATTCTCTTGATTAAAGAATAGAAAAAATGGATATCAAAACTTTATCCTGGTCAAATTTACAAATTAATTATTTTATCACAACACAAACATATTACTAAGATAAAAAGTGGAAAGACAAGTTTTAGTCTTCTAAAATGTATTCCACATATAATAAACAAAAGCAACAATATTTTAAATTATAAAAAGTTAATGATATACAATTTTTAAAAAATGCCGAGTGTGTTTATTGCAAAGTATTTTTACGACAAGATTTTTTTCAATCCATAAATCATAATTACTACATTTTAAATAAATCGTATAATTTTATGTTTAATTTTACAAGCAAACCGCTTTTAAGAATTCGGTCATGCATAAAATTAAAATTTTTCTAAGGTTTTCTTGCTGTGATTGGGCAATAGGGTCACTTACTGAACCCCTGTCAAAGTTCCAGGATACATAGTTTATTGAGCAATTTTGTTCCATGGAAGTCCAGCCTTTGAACTGAACATCTGTCCCTCTGGCGGATATGTTTAAGGGTTAACTGTTTTAATTGGTGCACTCTGTATAAGTTTAGTCGGCCTGAATATACAACCCAAATTCAAAATATAATAGAATATCAGAACTGTTTGAACAAAACTTGTCCTGAAGCGGGAAAAATTAAAAAGATTAAAACTCGTTATTCATGAATGGGTAAATTAATTCAAACAACTTTTCAGATATTATTTCAAAAAATTATGGATCATTAATACATTGGAAAAATAAATAGTTTTTTATATGGGTCAAAAAACTAGAATAATCTATTCATTCAATGTGAATTTTAAAAAGTAGCGAAAATAATTGCATCCCTATTAACCTATAGTTTGTCACAAGTATGGAGCTTGGCTCTCGGATAATTTTACGATCTTTTGAAAGCCTTTTATTGCTCAAAATGGGTCGTCCAGGGGATAAATTGGAAAAAACGAAGTTACATATTGTATCATTTCTTAAAGTTAGAATAAAAACTATTCAACTCAATTGAAATGAACATTTTACAATCCATGGAATGTAAGATTTTAAAGGAATGTAGAAGGACTGGCGAGGTAGAAAAATTGTAACACCTGGCAGAGATGAACCCAAATTAAAGTAAATTGTCCAAAATAATAGTTGAAAAATGCTTCTTACGTCCCTAAGTGTTGGACAGAATGTATAGTTATCTTAACCACGCCAACTACACTTGGACGGTTGCATAAACTGCAGTTTTAATTGCGGATCTACGTAGTAAGACCAAAGATAAACATGAAGCAGAAACGTGCACGACTCTCCTGGAGCAAAGAGAATCTCATACAGGGGCAACAAGGTTGGAAAAGTATTATATTCAGTGATGAATCTTTTTTGAAATAGCTGTGAACAAAAAAATGTATTCGTGTTGGACGTTTAAAAAGAAAAGCGTGAGAGAAATCTTGTGTAATGCGTTCTCTCCACTTAGATACATCCTTCTTGGTTTGTTGGTGCTTGAGGGCTGTTGGAATCGGGAACTTATATCTATCTTAAAATAAAACAATGTGTGACATCCGCTGTTTATCAATAATACTGCATGATACATTCATCTGAGGCACAGCAGTTACACATTTAGTGACACATTTTATCTTTTAGCAAGATTCTACTCCGTGTCACATCTCTAAATCGACTCATAGATTTTAAACAGAAAGAGGAATTTCGGTATTAAACTGGTCAAGCAACTCTACCAATCTCAATACGATCAAGAATTTGTGGTACCTTCAAATCTAAAGAAATCGGTTCAAGACCTGGTGCCCGCCAACAAAATTGAGCTCGTTACCGCATTGAAGAGGGTATGGAAACTGTCAGAAACGATTAATGTAAAGAGGTGGTAGAATCCGTATGAGAAAGGATTGAAGCATTGAATTCAGCAAAAAATGACGCATTCTAGCATTGATATTGTTTTTTTAAGTGTTTTTTTCCCTCTTTAATTTGAATATTCTAATTTTTTGACTCATTGGAAATCATCATCACTAAAAACTTTTGGATTATTCTGTCTAAGATTATTTTTAATTGAGTATATTTGAAATGAAATGCACACTTTAAGGTCTAAGAAAGGTGGCACGTTTATTTAAGTATCTAATTTGCACTTATAATTGGTTAGAATAAACTTTTTTCCAAAAAGTAGGGAGTATTCTATTATTTTGAATTTGGGTTGTAGTATAAGGTCATGATAAGTTGAGCTATAACCTCCACAATGTTAACCTCTGTTTTGGATATAAGGGATGGGTAATTGATTCTAAGTTGAGTTGGATTATCTTCATAGCAGTTTTGCAAAACCATTCCAATTCGAACACTAGCCAATATCGCACCCTCTTTTCACTTAACTCACCTAAAAGAGGTAAACGTTGTCAAGGTCATAGCTCAACTTACCAGAGCCGCACTATACTTCAAGCATAATGTCAAAGTGTAAATAAGAATATTTTCTTTACAGTGAGGTAAAACCACCAGTAGACACCTACACTAGTAATTAACGCTTATAAAGTAAAAATAAAAAAACAAAAGAAATTATAAAATTGTACAAATGTGACAACACTATACTGCCGTGGGAAGATAAAGATTAGTAACTAAAAAATTGTCTCTTTTTTATCTTTTTTGTTATCTATTGTAGTTTAGCTTCATTGTACAAGTTTGTTTATTTGGTTTCCACAGAAAAAAAAAGCTCGAAAAAATATCTTATTCCAACATTCCCCTATTGTTAGTATTGAATCCAAAACGCGTTTGATCAAACATCTCGAAAACTCATTTCTTGCAGATAGTGCCATTTACCTGACCACGAGAGTGTAAAATGATGCTGAAGTTTGCTTACCTTTCAACTTATTCTTTGCTGATCTTCTGGCGCATGCCTTTCTTTTGTCAATTTTTGCTTTCTTTATAAGTGTCAACTACTAGTGCTGGGGTCTACTAATTTAACTCAAACAAAACTACCTGAAAATAAATGAACCAGCATGAGAAGAATGAAAAATGCAAAGGAAAAGAGAGAGTGTAACTCTAAAAATAAGCAGCTTTCATCCAAAGAGTTAAGAACCTCGTTTTTATTTGTATTTGTATCTGGATTTCCCATTAATGCCCTCTCTCTCTAACTATATCAGTTTTGACTATACCCATCAGTGTGTTTTCGCACTGCATATTACATGTAAAACTTCATGTATTGGCTTTGGCAATGTCAATCTGAGACGATCGTTCTTTTTTCCCCTTACAATGAACTCTTTCAATTAGAAGTAGGGTATTTGAACACCTTCTTTCATTTAAAAACAATATTTATACTTAAAAAAAAATTTTTTTTAATAATTATCTGCACATAATAAAATATAAAGTAATTGAACTATAAATAATTAAAAACAAGCTGATATGTGCATCACATGACTTCCTTTTACTCTAATTTAATGTCATTTCCACATTACTGGCACTTTTAATGTGATTCAATAGTTTACTCTCTAAATATCACCAACAGTGGCCAAATTAAAATTAGATTTAAAAAAAAAATAGCCAAATTTGTCGCGAAAATGGCGATAAAACTTGGTGACCAAAATACTGGCGATATATCGCCAAATGTCCGCCAAACTATAACACCACTTGAATTTACATCGGAATTAACAATGATTTGCCCCTAAATAGGAGCAAAAGACCCCTTTAGAAACACCCGAATGCGACCAAAAGGGAGGTGCATAACTAGACCCCACTAGGAGTCTACGTACCAAATTTCAACTTTCTAGGACAGATCGTTTTTGAGTTATGCGAGATAACTACATACGAACATACACACATACATACGTACACAGACGTCACGAGAAAACTCGTTGTAATTAATTCGGGGATCGTCAAAATGGATATTTCGGGTGTATATATGATTTTAGGCATATATCCACGTGTGGTCCGAGTCGAAAAAAACTCAACATTCATTCGGGGGTGAGTAAAATGGAAATTAAGGTCGATTTTTGAGTGAAAATTTTTTCGCGAAAACAATACTTCTTTTTTTGTAGAAGGAAGTAATAATAAAGGTTGATTCATTAACTTACCGCCCGGCGAAAATAATATGGCGACAAAAAACTGAAGAGAAAATGATGCCGAATGCTTTATCTACATAAATAAAACAAAGAATATAACGTATGTATATGTGTAATGTGTATATTCCTTATACAAATCCACAGTTTACGTCGGATCTCTAACAAATTTGGCAGAGAGGTACTTGGGCAATGGGCAGCCGAGAAGGAACGTAGGAGGGTTTTTAAAAGCCAAAAAAGTACCAAACCGTTCGAATTTTAATTTTATGACCTGAAAATGGCATTTAATGCCTCTTTCTACCCGAAATAATTATCCGATTTTCTTGATTCAAGTCCCATTTAAAAACCCGCGAGAAATACCCCTGAATTTGATCTACTTTTTTCGAGTTTTAAATAAACCAAGGCTGTAAAAATCAACGGAAAAACGTTTATAAGCATTTTGATGCCCAATGGAACGTCCATATCAAATCGGAAATTTATCGTTTTCCAACAAACTCAGTTTAAATTAACGCGAATTTATTTTTGATCTGTTGCCATATTTTTTTCTCGACTGTGAAAACAAATCAAAATTCTTAAAAATGTCCCCTTTTGATTACTTTTGGCTACCTCTTTTGTATGTGTGTGTGTGTGTGTACTGTCAGCAGATGATAATCAAGGATTTTAGTTGTAACTATGGAGGGTTCCGTTTAATTATTCGGGACTTGAAGATTTGCCGTTACCTAAGTTTAAGAATAATTATTTTGACGGGATATTTTACAGTATTTGTTTTTTGCTGTTATTTAAGGCAATTGTTGAACACGCGTCACTTGACATAAATTTTATTTTCGAGATGGACCGTGCAAAGCTAGGCGACACAGCTGGTTATAAAATAGAAAAGATAAATAAAACTAGCAATACGTTTTCTTGTGTAGCAGAGCTTAAAGACTAATTAAATGCAAAAATGAACAAACGATCGAACTGAGCAATTCCAGTGAAAATGTTCTAAATCGTTCCCCGTTAGAAAGAACGAACAAAGAGTGGCAGTAGTACTATCAGTACACACACATCTCATGTACAACTTTCCAAAATTCCTAATAGTTCGACGTTCAAAAGAACAGTCGTTCACTTTTTAGGAGATCGTACAGCACCGTTCATTTTCATGAGTCAATCTTTTAGATCCTTTCATTTTAGAACGACATTCCTATTTTGATAACAAAAATTTAAACCAATACCAAAAACGCAGTCAAACGCACAAAATCCAAGTTTGCTCCTTAGACCTTCTTCTAAAGCCCTTGAAAACAAGTAACAAAGATTTAAATTTTTATGTTTCAAGAATTAATCTACTACTAATTATTTAAAATTTATAGCATAGTAAATGGTGGATAGTTTCAATAGCTTAATTTGAAAACGATTTTTTTTTAAACAGAGTCTTCAAATACTCTTGTTTGAATATAAATAGATTCTTTTTTTTTTCAAGTGCATATTATTGTTTTTTCGTAATTATTTGTCCATTTACTGACAGTGTTAAGTTCCATTAGAAATTCACCTAATGAAAAGAAACGCGTTCATTATGGTAGCTCTTAGTTGATTATGTCACAATTGTAAGCTGTTATTAATGAAAATAAATTGAGGCGTCTTACTGAAATCTATTGGCTCCATTTGGCCCATTAATTTATCAAGCTTTATCTCCAAATGTGATAGATTGCCATACTAATCGGATTAAGGTTCGGCACTGAGGAGAGAATAGAAAACGACTTTTATTTTTATCTTCTTATGTGATTTAAAACAACCATGTATGTGTAAGTAATTGAAGCAACACTATAAATCACAGAAAAAAACATCGAAAATTGAAAAAAAAAAAAAAAAGATAATAATTAGTGGTGTGACAGATTAAGTGTTTTCAGATAGTGAAGACTTATTTTTCTAACTATTCCAGACTTTATCTAGACTTTCTAACTATTTTAAAGAATGTTTTCAGCTGTTTTTTGATTCTGGTGGGATTTTTTAAAACTCAGTGATTTCTGACATCAGATGATAATTTTAATATGAAAGAATATTTGCAGACTTTGATCGGTATTTTTTCACGTTACGTTTTTAGACTTACATATACGATGTTTTTTGAATTCCATACAATATTTTCAAGCAACGGAAACTTCTTTTAAATTTCAGATAACTTTATTGCTATAGGGCGATAAATTTGAATATTCGGATAATAACATTCACTCAAGTGTGTGAAGACCTGTGCTACAGTTGTAAAAAAAACAGTCACAGTTTAGGAAACAGTGGCACATTGTAAAAATTTAAAAAATCTCCCTATAATAAAATTACTCAGTTCACTTGTAAAAAAACAACTCTTTTCCATCAGATAAGTACGATATATAAAATCTATTTTTAAAGAAGCAATCACGATTGCTTATTGTTTTCACTTGACCGTTGAATGGCGTCCAATCTTTTTTGAGGCCCACCGGCCTCTGCGCGAGGGTACTTCTCCTGGACCGTGACTCCTCCGGCCCCTCGTCCTGTCCCTATCCAGCACATATTTAGCACTTAGTCCCGACATTAATGTTAAGTGACAGCTTGAATTCACATTATATTTTTCGCAATTATAATTGCAATATGAGCAGGGTTCGCCGATATATATCAGTTGATGTATATCATGATATATATCACGATGTACATCCGATATTTATTTTGAAAAATGTCATGATATTTTGAATATTTATTTTTTCAATTACGGTATTTTCAATGTAAAAATTATATTAACATAGTAATATTGTTCATTTATTATTAAAAATATTCAAAAGTTATGTATGTAACGCATTTTTATGAGGTATTAATACATCATTTAAAAAAAAAAACAAAGCTATATAATATTCCTTTTTTATTTTGTATTTATAAAATAATTAGTAATTTAGCAATTTTAATTCATATTAAAAGTGCCTGATTTGGTTTTAAACATTGGTTAGAAAAAAAAGAAAATGTCATGACTGTACAGAGACTAATGCATTTTTTTTATTTCTGAATTACACAACTGTGTAAAAGTAGCTAACAGAAGAAAAATTAGTAAAACATGATAGCTTATGTTAAATTAACTCCATTAAAGTTGATAAAAGTGTAAAATAAAATGTTAGGTATAAATAATGAAAGAAAACTTAATTTTTTTAAAAAGTTTACATATTGAGTCATTCCACGTCAACTGACCTAATTTTTCAACGATTTAAAAGTAATTTTTAAATCGTTTTTATTGACATGGGAAAACGTTAAAAGGAATGAAAATTACTAAACGAAGAATTACAAGCATAGCATATACTGACACCCTGGCTGCGAAATGCCTTTTTTCTTCTTCTTTTTTCCCCTTTTCCTTTTTTTTCCGATGTCATAAAAACTCTTGAACCTGTGAAGTATTATGGTGCAAACCGCAAATTCATACGACAATTTGTTGGTTTTCTATAAATTTTTTAAATGTGTCAAGGACTTTTCGGACACCCTGCATATCAAAATATCGGATCTTTTCGATATTTTCGAAACTATAATGATATTTTCGAACCCTGAATAGGAGCCATTTGTAGATACAAGAAATCCAACTAGTAAGATTCTATCGCAATTCGCAATTGCAAAAAACAAACAAACAAAAAAACATAATTTGAATATAAGACATTAAAATCCAAATGAATGCCAGGGGTTAGATGTTCTGCGTGTGGATTTTTTCTTTTTGTATTGATAAACAACAGAATAGCTTTATTTGCCCATCGTTTAGAAATTAAATGTTGAATAATAACTTAAAATACATTGATGTCAAACCATCAAAATTTTAAGGAAGAAAACAGTTACAAACGTATTCTGAAAACGCAAATGTAAAACACGGCGGAGGATGAGAAAAAAAATAAAGTTAGAAATGTGTTCCTAAAAGACCTTGAGCAAGCACTCCCCTATTATGGAATTTTTTTTTAAATAATGCACTGAAAAAAGGTGCCAAAACAAAGAATTTATAACTCAAGTTGTAAGAACATGAAAATTTTTTAAAAAGTAACTAATTATTAAACTATTTTGCTGTTTTCTTGGCTCATTTCGAATGTTTTTACTAATAACATTAATTACTTCCTTGATGCAGCTACTGATTTATTTATTACATTTTAAGACAAATGTTGTCAATTTAGAAAGATAAAAAAAAAATTCCTCACTTAATGAAATATCCCGCTTTATTGAATAATATTTCTTGAAATCGACCATATTCGATTAAGCGGTACCAAAGACAGTATTAATTTTGTTTTTGGAAATTCCAACTTACATTTGTTAAACACATTATTCTTTAACGTTCTAAGCGTATAAATATTTTTTTCTACGAGAAATAGTGATTTGGACAGTAGAAGGTTAATAGCTGCGTGCACACATTTTTAATTCTTTATTTAATGAAATTCCTAAGTAAAGTTTTTGCTTTGATCATCGGAAAAGAAAAACACACACCAGAGTCTAGAAGAAAGAAACATCTTTCGACATTTTCTTGAAAGTTATGTGAAAGATAAATCACTTCTTTCAGCGGTTTGGGTACACAATGTACGCGGAACGAAACAACATCTTGACAAGTACATGACGGAAATCACGTTCCAAACGTTTAAAGCTATTGTTTCGCAAAGTAACAAGCCCTTGTTTTTGCTTCGAATCCGTTAAACATAAACCTTTTTATTTCTCTTTCCAGGCATACGATAAGCCGGTGTCCACGACTCTGAAAGTGGCTCGCATCTTGTCGCTGACGCTTGTGGCCGTGACGACCATTGTTGGAATTATGGTTCTCGTTGGCATCTACATCCACCAGGGAAAACAATGCAGTTGTGGAGAGGTCGATGCAGTAAGTGTATTGCTCAGTTCAAAAGTGCAACGCAGTTAGGGGCAAGGGAAGTGTTTTATTGTCAACCCCCTGCCTCAAAGACTCTTGACCTTATGCGATGTTTCAAATCCCTGCCATAGTCATACACAATTTCATAATCATACACAATTACACATAAAGATTCCTATGAACGCCGCCCACGTTGTCTAGTGGTCAGAAGTCTGACTGCTATTGGGAGAACGCAGGTTCGAATCCCGGCTCGGGCATGGTTGTATTTTCTATCTTATGTCCATGTCCTTTCTTTGTGTGAATGTCTTGCCGTACTGTGAGTGGTTGCCTACCCTGTAAACGGGTTCTAATGGCATGTGTGTACTGTAGAAGTCGGACTTCACACCAAATTACGGTACAGTTGGAAAAGTGAAGCAGCGCACACCGAACTTTCAGCCCAGCTGGCACACGACAACAACATCAACATTCATATGAACCAATTCTTCCCGATCCATAAAAATGGTTGGATCATTTGAAATAAAAAGATAAAAAAGCTTCAAGAATGAGGTATCAGTCGATGGCATAGTATGGCGCTGACAAAAAGACGTCTGACCTTGAACAAAGTTATTTCTGCTTCGGAAGAATAGGAGGAATGTGTTCTCTGGCGCAAAGCTAATAACCGTTGTTCGCAAACCAACCGTTATTCGTTTCACTCATCCCTATTTCAACAAATGGAATCATTTAAGTCTAACTTATTAGAGCCAAACTATAACTTTAGGAAATCGCTTAGTCTCGTAAAAATCTGATGGATTTTTTTGCGTTTTGGTTTCTTATTGGGATTTTTGCCAATGATTGAGTGTTTCATTTACTATGAACCTTTGGCCTAGATGGAGGCAAATTCACTAGGAAAGAAGTATGATGAGTGGAAAGAACGCCATTAGAATTTCAACTTATAGTTTATGGATGAGTTAAATCGAGGTCGCTTATCTTAAATACACAAAATACTTTTAAACGAAAGTACGTTTAAGATATGTAAATTATTCCAAACTTCAAAAGTAAAACATTTACGTTTGGGAAAGAAATCAACGATAGGCACCGCGTTTTTTCAAAGCACAGAATTGCAAAAATAATGCACACACTTGTTTTGGGCTTTCAAGCCATAGATGTAGCATAACTAAATACACAACTCCGTAGCAACAGCCACTGGCCGCCATTGAACGGGCGAAACGTGAAGTAAACGGTCAAAAGCGTAACCTACGAGGATGCAACGTTGTTTGCATACTATCAGGCTTGAACTTGAAAGCAGCAGTCACAAAGATAGAAAAAGGTGTATTTTGTAACGTTCAACGCAGTAATTTTGTAGTTTTGTCCTTCATGAGTGACAATTTTTGTAATAATAATTATTTTTAGCTGCTAACATGTCTGTCACATAACAATTCATAAACTTTTTGATTTTTTTTTCTTGCTCGAAAATTGATAGTTAGTTCAGACAATTATTTATTTCACGTCCCCCAAACAACGAGTAAATTTTGATGTAATGATTCTAAAATAAAAATTATGAAAACTAAATAAAATTTTAAAATTTCAAGAAAATTCACTCTAAATTTCCTGAGTAATGACTAGAAGTTACAACTTTGGAATAACAATGAGGAATTTTTGCTCGAACTAAGAAAAAATTCATCATTACTGAATTTCTAACACTTCTTGTCCTTGATTTCTAATTAATCAAAGGAAAAAGGGGTTGAAATACAAAATAGTTTTAAATACTTAACTTTTAAGTATTAAGATTAGTTTATATGAGAAAATCAGAAAGTTCAGTACTTGGCAGGCAGTGGTGGGGAAAAAAACATCAATAAAAATGGAATATGCAATGATACACGACGATACATGCAATCAAAAGTAATGTAAGGAACTTAGTTCCTACCACTGAAAAAAAAAACAGACAGACAAACAAAGCAGTTACGCATAAACTGCTAAATATCTGTTTAAAAAAAAAGCGTTGTCAAAAATATTCTATCATCCATCTCAAAATTTGCATAGCTTAGAACCAAAAGCTCAGAACAATGGGGTCGTTTCCTTCAGTCAAAAGTGCTACTTTTAGTCACTGAAATTGATAGAAAAAGCAAAAATAACATGGACCCAGAAAATACTTACATTTTCCCAACAGTTATTTTTTAATTAATTTTTTAAAATGTCCGATTTTTCAAACATGGCATGGTCTTTATGACGTCACAAATGATGCACTTAGGCGCATCTGTCTGCTGCGATTCCACGTTATGATAATCACGAAGCGAATAAAATATTGCGCTCTACGCTTGCTATCAACCATATCGTTGCCAGTACGCATGAGTAAAGAAGCAAATTAAATATTACGTTCTGCTAATGGCAACAGTGAATGGTATTTCATCATTTGTGATGTCATCGGCTGAAGTGTATACAATAAAAGCGCACCGATTTAAGTAATTTTTAAAAAACATTAAACTTAGTCAAATTATTTTAAAAATGGTCAGATCCTATGTTTTTAAGCATGCTCTTTCAGAAAAAAAAATACATACTTTTAAAATTTTTTGGAGACGACCCCATTCCCTGATAACACAGTTTCACCTTTAGGTTATTGTACTAATAAAACTAGTAGTTTTAATTTATTATCAAGAAAATTACTTCGAACCTTAGTAATTGCTCCCTTTGAAAATTGTTTAATTTTAAAGTTCAATGATAAGCCGAGTTTTCAGTGATATTAATAACATTTTGTCATCTAAATTCTGGGAGCTTGAACGCAGTTTTCGACCTCCTGATACATTTGAAATAAACCATTTAGCATTATTATGCAAAATGGCGATGCCACCGTAACGTGTGTGATTTTTTTACCCTAGTTTTTTTTCTAAGCTCTTTTTTTTTATTAGCAGAGCATAAAAAAAAAATAGCATTGGTTAACATCATCGTATTATACATAATCTTTTATAATATTTACATGCACAATGTAACTATTCTCATTCATTACAAATAATTATTAATTTTCTAATACTTATAACGTGTGTGAGAACTAAAATCCCAAACTGTCACACACGTTACAAGTTTTATAAAATTAATAATTAATTATAAAAACAGAAAAATTGTATTGCGCATGTAATTGTATGAAAGTATGTAAAATAAGATAATATTAACCGATGCTTGGTTTATTTTGATGCTAAGTTAATGAAAAAGAACTTTCAAAAGAAAAATAGTGTAAAAATGTCACACGTTATGGTAGAATCGCTCCAAAACATTCAGTTTCTACTATGTAACTTCTGTTTAATAAACATGCTGAAATCTTCTTAGAAAATAGCACTGCCTATGTTCATGTTACTTTTTTTTAAACGTATTCTCATAAGTACGAAACCTCATTCATTTTTTTGAGCAATCACGATTGCTTATTGTTCTCATTTGACTGCTTTTGGCGTGCTATCATTTTATTTTCCCACCGTCACCCTCCGCAGCATCACCGTCGACCGGGTCCTCACGATGCTGCTCCTATAGCGAAAGCCGTCTCCAGGTTGCATCCATGTCCTACACACACGCGCATACATACACAAATACACACGCACACACACACAAACACATACATACACAAACACACATACACACAACTACCCACACATTCATGCCTGCACACAGACACAAACACATATGCCTACACACACATACACATACCCCCCCCCACACACACATATTCATACACAACTACCCACACACTTATGCCAGCACACAGACACAAACACACATAAGATAAATAAATACCTTTGTGCTGAACAGTAAAGTAAGACAAAAAAAGTTAGAAAAAGCACAAATTTGCCAATTACACAGACACGTGTTTCGGCGTTACAGGGAACGCCTTTTTCGGATGTCTTTTTAGGCTTCTTTTAGGCTTTTGTCGGATGTCTTTTCATCCATAAGCTCATTATTTTTTGCATTGAAAAAGGCGTTCCCTGTAACGCCGAAACACGTGTCTGCTGTAATTGGCAAATTTGTGCTTTTTCTAACGTTGTTTGTCTTACTTTACAAACACACATGCCTGCCCACACATACACGTACCCCCTACACACAAACACACATACCCCAAACACACAAACACACATACCCCAAACACACAAACACACACGTCTACATACACACACTCGTGATTGCGAAAAACATAATTTGAATTCAAGATGTCAAAACTCAAATTAATTATTTTTTTTTTCTTTTTTTTCCGAAATCAAAAAATACTGTTTTCTTCTGGTCCATTTCCTGCAACAAAGCCCATAACTAGTAATTTTCTCCATCAGTCATGTTTTGCCGCTGTAACCGTGCTTGACAAAACACGAGCGAAACAACCCACTTGTAAAACAACAAAATGGAACGTTCTTGATGTCAAACGACCGTGTCTTCCCCTTTAGTTACGACGACTTAATCACAATATTTAAGGCTCTTTTCTTTCCCTCCGTCTCTCAGAATGTTCTGCGAGAGAAAGAAGTTTCGCTCTAGATGCTAATCAGATTCACAGTAAGCTTTTATAATGACGAGGTAAATGATGGGTAATTAGTATTTTTCGATCCTCAATTGCGGAATTAAATGGTCTTAAAGCGCAAAGATGCGCTTTAGGTGGTTTTATTATTCTCAACCATCTTACTGAAGCTATTTTACTCTTTTCCAATTAATGTGTTTCTTCTATGAAACAAAGCCTCTTAAAAAAACATCATTATTATTTGCCATTTGCGGAAGCTTTCCGTGAAAAGCTTAACTTACGCACTTACGGCAATTGATTCTTTTATTCCACATTTTCAAAATTTTTAAAAACAATATTCTTCTTTACTTTGAGAATGAAATAAAATTCTTCTATTTTACATTAAAAAAAGACTTTTTAATTACAAAATTACTAATGATATAAATAATGTTCTCCATCAACAACAGACGAGAAAAACAACAGTCACATAGCATTGCCATTCCAAAAAAAAAAAAAAATCAGTAACGCAGACGATAATTAAAGAACAGTAAAAAAATAAAAATTACTTCACAATAATAAATTGATAGAAAATAAACCTATGTCGTCCATTACCATAGTCTGCACAGCAGACGATTGATTTTCAAATAGTAGTAACAATAGTGATTTGGATCTTTTTTATTTATACTTCAATGCTCCTTAGAACTTAGTAACACAACTTTATATAGAATATTACACACACACAGTGAAGTCACAAATTAACATCAAAGAAGCTGTACGGAAACTCTTGATTTGGACCAAAGAATGTTGAGTACTCAAATTAGAGTCGAACAGGAGTAGGAATCAAAGGAAGCTTCGAAGTACTAATAAAGCCACTAAAACAGTAGAAGCCACCTTAAGGAAGTATTGTGTGAATAATTCAGATAATGATGTTTTCATGGAAGCGTGCTGCATGAAAATTCAAAGTTTCCCTTGTATGTCCTTTATGTCATTGAGGTTCTGATGTTATTGAAAATCCATTGTTTGAATTCCATATAAACTACCATAAATTCAAAGATATGTCCTAAAGCAAATCTTGAAGGATTTAATATATTATATGTATTAGAATGCCTCCTATGATTTTGATAGATGTTTGTTTTCGTTTTCCAGTATTGGTTTTGGGAGATAGAAAATGGTAGAAAATGTATCTCTAACTCAGCCCACACGAATTAACACACGTGAACGAATTAAAAGTTGTACTTCATCCTAATTACATCATATATGGTAGCTTATGCCTGGTCACCCCCCCCCCCCCGAATTAGTAACAGTTCACCGTTCTATGAAAAGTAAAGCAAAATGTAAATAAATAAAACAATAAATAAATCTAACTTCAAAATGAATTGGAAATTGTTCTTGTATTCTAAAACCCATTATAAATAGCAGCTTTTGAAAGTTTGTTCTAAAACAGGGGTTCTCAAACTTACGGGCTCTACGCCCCCACCCCCTGACATGAGGTCACGCATCTCCCTCTCCCCAAATGAGATTAATACAAAAGCTGCACAATACGAAACTGAACCTATTAGAATAATTAAAACTAGGTCTTAAATAAAAATCTAGATAATTTCACTCACAAAATTTAACACTACACAAAAAAACTTTACGTTCAACATATTATTACTAAAAAGTACAAAAATTCAAAAAGCAAAAAAAATTCTTTTCTTTTTTGAGGTAATCTGGGATTTAGATGAAGCTATCGTTTCCCGACATTGCTATTTATTATTCCCAAGTGACCGCAAAACTGGGTAAATTATTGTTTGTGCTACTTTTTATTTTATCTTTTATGCACTCACGTCCCCCTTGAAATTCTTTTAAGCGCTCCTAGGGGGCGTGCCACCTAGGTTGAGAACCGCTGTTCTAAATGTTTCAGTTTACCACCTCCAAAGAAAGTTCATTTCAGTTGCAAAAGAATAGAGTGTTGTCTTTATATCAACATATTGTATAAATGGCAACTTGTATATTTTTATTCAAAATGTAGAAGTTCGACACTTTGCTAAAAATAGTGCATCAAATACCGCAGTGATTTAAATTGTCTTTTATCGTAAATACAACGTACATTGCAACTTGTGTCCCTCCCTTCAAATGGTTACAATTAATACTCTGCTAAGAAATGCATAAAATTTCAACATGAGTCGTTGACATGAAAGTTGATCGCTTATTCTTAAGACAGCATAAACGACTGATTGTATAAGTTTACTCAAAGTGTTTCAATTAACACTCTACAAGAAAATGCATCTAACCTTCTTCTTGAGTTGAAAAATTTCCTCTTTTATCCTAAACATACTTCCTCCGGAAACTTCCTGAAAAAATTCTAGATGTAATGAACCATTATCTTAAATCAAAATCTCCAATTTAAAAGAAGAAAAGAAAGATATTTATTCCAAACAGAGGTAATAAAGTAGTTTATGATAAGTCACAGTTCCTGTTTCCAAACTTCTCGCTCTGTTTATTTGCGAGTTCTTTCCTTTCCGGTTTATTTATACAAATCTTATTGTTCGAGTTATTAAAATATTTTTGTGGGATTAAAATAAATAATGTAGTTTAATACCAGTTTTCGGTACGTTTATTACTATTCAACAAAGTGGTTTTTATTGCTTAATTAATAACAGAATTTTTTAGGCACCTCAAAGCAATAATACAACACAATGCGAAATTTGTCAAATTAGTGTAAGGAAATTTCGCACAGAAGAATAATCTTCCATTTCTTTATATCGCTAATTCTAATTGGCTGATACAAATCCTGTTTTCGGTGTTCTAAGTTTTATTGAATTAAATTTGAATGTCTTGTAAAAAGGAAGAAGTATAGTGTCAAAAAGATTAACCGGAAGTAAGTACGGTAAATGAGAATGAAGAATAATGACGCTCACTGAAGGAAAAACATGAATAACTAGTCAAAGTCACACAGGAAAACAACGTTTTTTGAACAAAGCAACTCCAATAAACTCTAGGGGGCGCTGCAGCCAGTCTAATGGCGAATGAAAAAGGTAAAACAAACACACGCCGTAACTTATAACTTGCTTTGACGCTTAGTGAATGACAGTAATTTTTCATCGTGTTTGTGGGAAGCTTTCTTTTCTATTCTTCTGAATTACATTACACCACAAACTGTCTGCAGCCCGTAATTTACCCCAAAGAAACACGTGGAATGAAATGTTTTACATTTTTCTTTAGTATCATTAATCACCGCAAGGTAGCGTATTCGAGCTCTGGAGTTGCGAGTAACTGCAAAGCTGGAGGAACGGTTTGAAATCAACCAATTTACTATCAAGGTTTTCAAAACATAAAAATTAATATTATCAAAGAAGGGCAGACCGGGGCACGTTTACTAGGATTTGTTTCAATGAATTTTCTTTTTAACTTAGGAAATTTTAGACATTGCGGTTTTATGAAGCAGTTAATGGAGTCAAAATTGGTATATTCAGTTATTGCTCAGCTTGAGCTTTTAACCGTTAAAAAAATATTTTTGAGTCCAAGTCGGTTGCGTAAACTTGCCCCGGACCCGTGGCACGTGTACGCATACTTATTTTGACACCTAAAGTGGTTCTGTTAGTGTTTTGAACATAATGTCTTACCATCGCTAAAATAAAGCAAATGTATTACAGACTTAATAGTGTATAAATATGAAGCGGAAGAGGCATGAAGACAGCACTATATGATTGTAAATTATAAGATACGAATGTGTAACTTAATTAAAAATTAAATGGTAATTTTCAAAACTAAATAGCCGGAAAATACTAAGAATGTTTGAGACAGTTTGGAGCAAAAAAAGGGTCAGGGGTACGTTTAAGTAAGACACAGAAAGAACGATCGTAAAATTGCTCCGACGTTGAACGCGTAAACTTGCCGCGTCGCCAAGTTAGGATTTATTTTCAACGTGCAAAAAAATTTAATAACGTTTTAGTTCATACAAATAAAATTCTGATAAAAGGATAAAATTCTGATAAGTTTTATATATTTGTTTTTTCTTAACAAAGTATTATTTATTTGCAATAAAATAAACTTCAAAAGTTCAGCACAAAATTTACTCAACTTGAAAGAAAACAGATTATTCTTTCTGTATGCTGGACCGAAGCTCGACTAATGCTCAAAAACTTGTGAGAATATTTGCTAGGAAGTAGCATCGATCTGCTATGACTGTTGGCTCTCCAGTTATAATTCGCTTTGAAAAAAAGGCACTGCGTAAACGCGCCTACAGTGTTTTAGTGCGTATACGGGTAAAAATAGGAAAAATAAAACTAATTTTGTCCGCATTTCTTCCCAATTTAATTTTAAATTGAATATTTTGAAATTACCTCTTGGAGTTGAACCCTTGAATAGACCACCTAATCGGAATATCTGACCTGCACCCCAGTCCTTGGTCACAGAAACTGACATGGGCACTGTAGACCTTGCCGCCCTTGGGCTATTGCGTCATTGGATTAGTTTATTTTGAAATTGCATTGGTTTGTTTCATAAATACAGTGAAATATCGTTACAACGAACTTCAAGGGACCGCAAATTTTGTTATTTGTAACAGAAACTTTGTTGTAATGAAGTTTTAGCAATGTTATGGAAATTATCTTGGGACTGAAAATATTTCCTTGAAACTGATATTTCGTTGTATTTCTTTTCGTTGTAACGGAGTTTTAATGTAGAAACATGTTGTTTTACATTGCAGTAGTTAGTTAAAAAATATTAATAAGTTACACAAAATGATGCCAAAATCATCCTTGAAAAAATACTTGGATAAAATTTATTACATTCTGAAATGTAATTCACCAATCAATGCATTTTACTTCGCAATATTTATAATAAGGAAAGCTTTATGGATCACCAGTTGTACCATAGTTTATTTGTACTTCTACAAAGCAGAAACACCAAGCTAATGACTTAAATGTTTAGAATGTTCAGGATCCACGATAATTATTTAATTATAAGTATTAAATTACCTAACTACAATATTATTTACTGTAAATTTCCCCTCAACAGCAATGATAACAATAGACACCTCCACAGAAACCTCCAGGTGTTGTTTATTCCCTATTACTTCATAGACCCATCAACAAATCATGGTACAGTAACAGAAGTAATTTCTAATATAGGAATGAATGACAGCCAATCAATAAGTACGTAGCTGAATTAATTCAGGTATGCAAAACCAATGACTTTTCGCTGTAAGTTTGCTAAAAATAATTTGTGTCCATCGCGTTTGAAATCAGCATTACAGTTGGTACAAAATTTTACATTAATGCTGAATAGGTTTTTCAAGTTCACTTTTTAATTTCAGCTGACAAATTTTTTACATAATAACAGAACTAATGTAAAATTATTTAATATTATATTTGATTCAGGAAGTTTTATTTCAGTCGTACATTTACTTACGTGTGCTTAAAATATCATATTTCGATTGAACAAATTAATTTAAGAAAGTGCAAAGAAAGCAAAAGCCGACTCATAATTATCTTCATATTTATGTAACCATGACAGAATTTCGAAATTAAATCTTTGGTTTAATCTGAAAATCTAAACTTAGCACTAAATAAATTGCCTTCTGACGTCACAGCTAGCCTTTTAGTGATTTCAATTTCACTTAAAGCAATCGAGTTAAATTTTGCGAATACGTTATTTGCCCATCGATTGTTTGTAGTCCAAGTGCTATTTTCAGATGCAGAAGGAAAATCAAATAACGCCATTGGAATCTTTTTTTAGCTTTGCGGGCGAAGTTTAAAAATAGCATCGGCAACTTGTTAGCTACGTCAGAGAAGTTTTCTTTTCTTTCGAGAAAGGAGTGTGCGCTTTCTGTTTTATTCTGAAGGGAAATGGATTTGAGAGAAATAAGGATTTATTTATTTAATTTGAATAAAACTTGTTTTTGACAAGGATTTGGATTTCTATAATGGCATTCTTAAGATAGTCAAAATTCGTAAGGGTTAAAATTATTTATGTAAGAAAGCTAAGTATTGTGGTATTGTTGAAAAAATAGCAGTTTACTTCACACATGAAAAAAAAGTTTAACTTCTAGGTATGAAAAATGTTATTTCATCGGTATTTTTTAAAAACTAATACATCTTGAATCCTGGTATGTTTTACACTTTCAATGAAAATTAATTCTACTTTTTGTAAAAATTGCTATCTAAATAAATTTTAACGAAAATAAATTAAAGGATTGACGACTTGTACGGCTTAAATAATTAATTCTACAACTCTACGATTCTACTTACTTAACATTAATGTAACTTTAATTTTTGTAGTTTTTATACTTTTAATGAAAATTAATTCTACTTTTAGTAAAAATTGATACCTAATTAAATTTTAAAAAAATTGTGGAATCAAATGTTTTTGATCATTTAAACTTGTAAATACGATTTAAAATTTTATAACAAAAAATTACGCATTTTGAGTTGCTTTTTTATTTAAATGTAATGAATAACAATATGCATGGATATCAATAAAAAAAAAGAAATTTGACTAGCTATAAATTTAACTGTGAGTTTTCGTTAGAAACGGCTTAGTAATACATATGTTATTTTTATTGTTTTAGTAATTTAATTTTCATTTTTGAGTTGTTTGAATTTGAAAGGTTTGATTTTGTTGCATAAGTTACATCTCAACGGTAGATTATTTTTATTAATATCACGATCATTCAATTTATATTTGATTTTCGACTTGGCGAATCAAAAGTGTCTCAAAATTAAATGTGTGAACTGTGTTATTTTTGTCTCTCTTCTCCGTAATTATTTATGATATAATTTTGAGAACTTAGCACGTCAAAACAATAAATTCAAAAATTATGTTCTTTAGTTTTCTCATTGGACTCGACTTACTAGATATTTTAGTTTTGAACATACTAGATATTTCATTTTGATGTAAACCATATTCTGCTATGACTCAGACAGAAATCTTGAAACTCAATATTTCCTTTTATTTAAGAAGTTTAAATCTTTGTAAACAAATTTAACTCATGCTTTTTTAAACGACCTTCAAAACATCGACAAAAGTTATTTACATTTATATTACTTATTATCCACTATAGCTCTCTCAATTCGCATCGATATTCAGAAACTTGTTTTGTTGCTGTTGACTTACCCAATGCATAAATTTATGTTGACAACGAGGGAAATAATTAAGTTTTCAACTAGTAAAACTTGGAGCAAAAATATTAATTTCGTGTAAAACAATCGAAATACATATGAATAATACCAAAGAGAAATATAAAAAATATTTAATTAATTCCAATAAAGTTAGCAAGCACCTCATAAAAAATGGAAAATAGCTGTGTACTGAATATTAATTAATGTTTTCGTTTTAACTGGTTTGCTCCAAAGTATCGCTAAAAGTAAACGTTCTAAGCAAAATGCTTCTTTATTTATGAAGATGTAAACATATTTCTTTAAAGTCATTTGAAAACAAATGCAAATAAATATTAATCAACATTTAAAGAAAAAGTTTTCTTTATTAATTAATCTTCGAAAATAAAAATACGTATACATTTTAATACCGTTTTCAACACGATCATATTAACCTCGCATCAAGAATAATAACACGAGCATATTTATTTGTTATGACTGTCAAAAACCTTTGGGGAAAGAAAATCTATTCTAAAACAATATGACCTTTTGCCCGGGGTCAAACTGTTGACAACATGTAACGGAAGGTTTGTTCCATAACGGTTCAAGTTGGAGAAAAAAGTAAAATACGTTTTCCAATTTCGCAATGGTTCAGCTGCTATTTTATACGACTTTTCCCATGCTTCGTTGAGCCAGTTCATTCACTGACTTCCTGTTGCTTTCGGTCATTTATTTACTTATTTATTTGCTGTAAACAAATAAATATGCGCCATTAAAAAAAAAAAAAAGAAGAAAGAAAATATCGGAAAAAAATTACGCGTAAAAAAAGAGGAATGTTTAAATATCGAATGGAAAATATCGTCCACTCTACGCTTTTTTTTTCCTCTCACAATATGAGCCGTCATAGATATATTTCTTGCTTTTTTCCTTTTTTTCTGTCACATTATTTAAGCATTTCTCATTATCGGGACTAATTCTATTGGTCATGGCTATATGATCATGATTGCTTTCTATTTAATACAAGATTACCTTTTTAATGAAATAATTTTTAATTTCGATTGAGTGCTTTATTCCCCTCTTACAATATAAGCGTTACAAGTCCATTTCTTTCTCTTCTTTTCATTTTTGTCATCATTTCAACATTTCTCATTTCTATGATTAATTCTATTAGTTTCGGCTGCATGACTACGATTGCATTCTATTTAATACATAATTTCCTTTTTAATGAAATAATTTTCAATTTTGAATGAACTTCGTACATAGGGTGAAAATTATAAGGATCATTTTCCCTAAACAGCGTAATTTGAACAAGGCAAGGAATGACATTCACTGTGATAGGGGAATGGCACTTAGAGGAAATAATGCATTTTACTGACGGTATTATATTTTCTGTGGGAAAGAAAACACCATTTTTGTGAAATTTCAAAAGATCCAATGTGGTGGTGTGCAAAAAGTAGTTATTGTGGTCATTTGTTTCCCTTACATGCGACAGGGGAGTGACAAAAATTAAAGTTAACTTATATATTGTCATAATTACAAACAGCAAAAATCAATGTCACATAAAATAAGGTGGAAACATTCTATACAAACAAGAGTCAATCACTCATTGAGTTATTATTAAAAAATTAAATTAATTATCAGAGACAGGGTAGTGACAGAAATTAAAAATATTTAACAAGATTTAACTTGAGGTCATCCAATTATACTTGACTCCCTGTACTTTTGCAAAAAGAACCAATTAAGATTATTTCTATAATGAGGCCCCGATCCAAAGACTAAATCATGGGTTAATACAACTATTTCCAGATGTGAGAAGCATTTATTCCATTCGTTGATAGGGGAATGGCAAAACATCAAAGGATATTTTTTGCTTTAAAAAAAAAAATAGTGCAAACCTTGAAAAGTCATCATTTTTCTATTTTACAACATTGCATAACAGTTGTTAATAGGCTAAACAACAATTTCTTTACAAATACGCAAGGCTTCCTGAATCTTTAGAGCTAATTTTGCTTCAAGGTGGAGGTAGGGACACACAGGGGAATGACATTTATCATGTAAAAAAACATATAAATGTATTATAATAATAATGGAGTTTGTTTTAGCTTGGTTTAAAACATAAAAACATGTTGTTAAGGCATTCTAGTGCTAGTTTAATTTCTATACAACTTAATTTGTAATTTTTGGAGCGAGGACACGAATTTAGCAGTTTAGAGAAAATGATCCATAAACGTTGCTAAAATCGGGAAATGATTCAGTCGATACGAAGGAAAATCCCAGTAAAAATAAGAAATAATTCTCAGCGAAGTGGAAAAAACAAATGAAATATGTTTTCAACAGAACAAAACAATAAAAATAAATGAAGTTTGCTCTATTAAGAAAGTAATTAAGAACTCATTACTGCAACCTAAACGTCACAAAAAAAGACATCGAAGCACACGTTCGTTTAAATTCGAATCTGAAGTCTTCTGAGTATTTGATGGGACATGACTTTAAGTTTCAGTAGTATCCGTCACATAGTTTTCTTTTTAACATTAAATGAAGCAAAATGTCGTTTAATCAGAAAAGGGGGGGGGGGGGGGTGCACTCCGTGCGCGGATTAAACCGAAAGAGTGTAAATCCTGTAATGACCCTGTATTTCTGAGTATTTGCAATCGAGTAAATGCGCTGTTGAAGATATTTAAAAGGGTAGAAAACCGTTTCTGAAGCAAACTTTTCATTTTACACCTATTCTATATGAAGAGCAACCCCGTCATTTGGGCCATCAAGAGGGGGTCAATTGATCCCCCATAGGTTTAAAAAGCATAATGTAATTTTGCATTTTGCTTGTATTTTGTTTTTGTTTTTCCTGTAAAATGCATTAAGTATATACTTTTTTCTCCCCTCTCCCCCTCCCTCCCTGAAAAACTTGGAAATTACGAGTCTGCTCGTATTATTCAGAGAATGGAAAGATGTCAGTTGAAATCAAGATTTCATAAACAAACAAAAGTTAAAAAATGTTCATGTAGAAAATCAACTAGTCCGTAGTCTTAAAAATATCCAATGCGGTTGGATTTGTTTTTTACTGGCAATAAAAAGAATCATCTATAAAAAATTGATTTGTGAATCAGTATGCTCACATTGAAATAGTTACATTCAGGGCAGTGGAGTCTGAAGGCTCCGACTCCGGGAATTTCAGAGTCTTTGACTCCGACTCTGCAACCTTGGCAGAGTCGTGGACAAGAAGGGAAAAGTATCAACTCCAACTCTGACTCTCAGAATTTTAAACAATTTGAGTCTCGACATCGACTCTGACTCTAGTATCTCAGAATGAGTCCGACTCCGTTGTGATGGTGACATTTAAAACTAATTGCGATTGTCACTCGAAATTCTTTCCTTTGTTATTTTAATTTACTCTTATGACAAAAGACAGTTTTGACAAAGTTACTTTTCTACTATCAGAAAATAAATTAAACTTATTCCAAACAACCTCCATGCTTGGAGTTGAAAGAAAGGCCATGAGAACTATTTGTTTATGCAAGTCGATGTTTCGAAAATTACGCCTAGAAAATTTTTGGTTTTTACTCGACTGTTTTTACACTGTAGTTTCTGATTGCTTGAAGATTTACATAACTTCAGATTGACATTTAATAACGCAGCTTTAATCTATTGTTTTATAAACCAGGTTTAGAAACACGTTTGAAATATGCTGAGTTTTTTTTTTTAAATCCAGTTAAGTAAGTAGATTAAAATGGACGATACTTGATGGGCTGCACAGATGGTAAAACCAGATTCCGGTGTTATAAGATTTCCAACAAGTTAATCTTGAAATTAGGAAAAATAACTACTTCAACGCAGTTTTTGGCATTTGGAATAGTTTACCGAACGTTGTTACTTGCAATGAGGTAAGAAGTTTTAACAGAGCTCTTGATCTTCGTTGACGATTGATAAATGGACAAGGACCAGCCTAGCTGACCCACAGTATGTTGCTAGTCGTCATTTTTGTAGTGTATTGTACTTTGTAAATTGTATTATTCGAAACATACTTCCGAGTTTGTCGCGATGTTCCACAAGATATTTTGTTATGTTGATGAATTTACTGTGCTTGTTTACATCAATGAATTAAGATGAATTTACTGTGCTTGTTTACATCAGTGAATTAAGATGAATTTATAGTGCTTGTTTACATCAGTGAATTAATATGAGTTGTCTGTCTTTAGGCATCATCAATGAGCCAACAGCCTCTGTCTTCCGCTCGCATTGATCGCATGGACCACGGACCTACTTACACAACCGGGGACCAAGAACAAGGGGGTGAGAAGGTTACAGTTAACAAGAACTTGCCTCGCCCTCTGAAACTCGAACTCGATGCAGCTCTCGGGGTAAGTACTTCATCAGAAGAAAGTTTTGAGATTTTTGTCATTTTTTTTTTGTAGTTAATAACTATTGCTTACAACATCACAACAGCTGTTTCTTTGGCAACGCAACTCTGCCGTTTTAATGCATAGCGAAATATTAATATAATGAGGTTGTTTCCTTCAGTCAAAAGTAGTCCTTTTTTTCACTGAAATTGATGGAATACGCCAAAAAATAACATGGACTCAGAAAATACTTTCATTTTCCCAACAGTTATTTTTTAACTAACTTTTTAAAATGTCCGATTCTTCAAACAAGGCGCGGTTTTTATGGCGTCACAAATGATGCCCTATGACGCATCTTTCTACCTCATTTCCACGTTATGATAATCAAGAAGCGAATTACAATTGCGCTCTACGCTTGCTATCAACCATATTGTTGCCAATACACTTGAGTAAAGATGCGAAATAAATATTTTGGACCGTGAATGGCAACACTGAATGGCATTTCATCATTTGTGATGTCATCGGCAGAAGCGTTAAACGATGAAAGAGCACAGATTTAAGTATTTTTTAAAAAATATTAAACTTAAAGAAATTATTTAAAAAATAGCCAGAATCTATGTTTTTAAACATGCTCCTTCAGAAAAAAATAATTTTAAAATTTTGGAAACTACCCCATTAGATGTAATAATAATTGCGTTGTTGTTGATGATGATAACAGCATTACCACCAATAATAATGATCATAGTAATAATAACGACAAAATAATGACAATGATGGTAATGACATCGACTGGGGGGTGCCGTGGTCATCCGTTGGTTTCGTACGTCTTTGGTTGTGGGCTCTGAAACAAAAGTCCAAGAGGTCAGTCGATGTATTTTCGAGATGCAGAAATTCATCATCGACCATGCCGCAGGATTATGAGTCATGTTTAGGATCTCTTTAGTGCGTATTTCGCTCAGGCACTCTCTGCCAAATTATTCCTAGTGCAGTTTGGCATCGCAAGAGCATATGATGGGAAACTCGACATCAAAATTCTCTGTGCCATTGACATCCGTGCTTCAATGGTTACATATGAAAGACTGGATGTTATGTCGTGGGATAGCACTAGGTCTGCCAAAAGCTAAAGCCTCTTACGCTACCCCATTGAAAAAGAGAAATAATTATGATAATGGTGGTGGACGTTCTCAATAATGATGATAATAAATAATAACGACGATGATGATAACAGTAATAATAATGCGGGTTTGGAAAGAAGGGCTAAAAATCATAGGTCATTCCTTCAAATGTTTGATGGTAAGACAATCTAATTTCCCTTTCCAAACTTGCCTTGCCAATAGGAACAATGCGGGTGAAAATGTTGAAAAATACCAATAATCTAAGAGTTAATAAAGTTTGTTTATTTAATTTGCCAATTCGTGCAATAAACGCGAATGTTTTTTTCCTTTATTGATTTATGTTATGAAAAAAGTTATTAATGTTTGCTTTCAGACTATCTTGAAAGACCCAAAGAACAAGAAGGCCGAGGTGAACTGCGTGGCAGAGACACGAAAAGCTAGCCAAGTCATCACACAGGATCCAAAAATGGTACTTATTATTATTATTACGTTTTTATGAACCATGCAAAACAGCTGAACTGGTTCGATGCCCGAGGAGTATCCTAACTCGATTCTTGCAAACGCTTCTTTGAACCCTTTTGCTTTTGAAATCCGTGAAAAAAATGCTAAACGAAATTAATCGCTTAATATAATCCCTAATTAAAAACACAACGTAAAACGGATAATTAGCCACACTGCATAGTTATATTTAAAATTATTAAACAGCAATATGTATGTGTGCAAAGAAGCCAAGTTTGTTCGTCATTTGTTCATGAACATAAATGCCGATTGTAGCCACTTTCAATACCAACGTAAATTTACGGTTTATGTCATGTAAATTGTAGTAGCAACCCTAATAGCAATGACTGAAAAGGGACCCTTATGTGAGAGTCGCGTCGGTGATATAAGGGTGTCCGTCCCCTAATGGGTCACGAAACGTCTCTATAAAGTCACCAACAGGTTGCAACAATTTACGAATGTCAGTCCACTGCGAGGTCACAAGATGACACTGCAGTGACGTCTTCGTAATGTCACAAAGTAATCGAATTGCTGTAGAGATGTCGGAGTGTAGTGTCAAGAGTAATGTCTGCTAAACGAATGTCAGTCCGTGGCTACGTCACAAAATGAACCTTGTGACGTCTTCATAATGTCCTAAATTGATCGAATTGCTGTAGAGATGTCGGAGGGAACAGTCCGACCACCGATTAGACGGAAAGGAAAACTTCTGGTTTACAGGCAGAAATGGACGCATCTATTAATTTTCAGGAATATTAATTTTTGCAGATATATGTTAGCCTCTAAATTAAGCAGATTCACATTCAAGTGAGCGGAATACGCATATCAAATTTTTACTTTTCCTCCTATTCTATATAATCCGTGGTCAGGCTATAGTGTCATGAGTTATGTCTGCTTTACAAATGTCAGTCAGCGGCTACATCACAAAATGACATTACAGTGAAGTCTTCGTTACATCACAACGTGATCGAATTGTTGTAGCGACACTGCAGTGAAGTGTCACGAGTTGTGTCTCAAATGTGTCACAGCGTAACTCCAGCGATACGTCACAATTCAGTCCATTTTTGACTGTGACTATTGTGATTCGCAGTGACGTCCATGTAACTTTTTCATGACATGCTGTGAGAGAAATACTGTAATCTAAAACTTTCAATAAAAATCCCCAACCCAAATGTTTTTATCACTTTCGTTCATCCCCTTCTGACTGACCATGCCCATTTGGCCACATTCAGTTTGCGCAAGGGTATTCTTTTGAACAAGGGACAGGAAAGCCCTGTCCCAGACACTGAATGGGGAAAAACAAAACAAAACACAGCTGTTTCATCCCTCCAAGACAATGCTCTGTGACCCACTTCTAAACCTGTTGCTTTCCGTGTTGCGGTCATGCATCGCTGCCTCCTCCACAAGCCTCTTTCGCCTCTCGAATGCTCGTCAAGGATGGCCCAAATAAGACACTCGTGGGGCGGCGGGGGGGGGGGGAGAAAGTGCAATGCTCCCCTCCGGGTTATTTATTAGATCAGAAATGTAAAGAGTGGGTAAACTCAGCGGCATCACAAACACACTGGTGCCCTAGCACGCACCCAGTTTGGTACTGCTACTTTGCATTCCTTTTTTTTTTTTGAAGCTTTTACTCTTAAAAGTAAGTTAACTGTCATTTTAATACTTTTCGCGGAGTTAAGCAACGAGCTAAAATCTATGTATGTAGAACTGGGGCGTGACGAAACGGTGCAGCGTCTTGAAGCAAAACTTTGTAATATATTCTCTTTGCAAGATTTTTGTTGGCTGTTAAACATATCGGCGAGTTTAAAACAATGTCACATTAGCATAAGAGAAAATAAAGTAAAATGAGAGACTGTCGAAAAAACAACGATAATGGAATTGCATGAGCATAAAAAATTTCAAATACATTCTGAGGTAATCCACATACACTCGCATAAAAAAGAAAAAAAAAAACCTTGCTTTGGGAAGGGAATGAATTGAATTGAGCTTCTTAAAGATTTTTTGACTGAAAAAAAAAATCTATACATTAGCAAATTATTTAACACACCTTGACAGAAAATTCGACTTTTTGGAAAATAATTTCCCTTCCATCAATTACTTTAAAATTCTTTTGATGTACACATAAAAGGGAAAGGAACAGTATTCTTACCCTCCTGAACTTTTATAACTACTTATATTTAATAGCTATCAGTATGCATCGTGCATCCTTGCACACCAAATCGCGCTGGATTTCTTGATTAGCGTAAGAGTCATTTTTCTTATTCACCTTTATTATCTCTTCAAATCTGAAACATTTATTCAAAGGATTAAGTATGAAAATCTTTTAGAGTTGATGTAGAATAAGGATTAATTAGATAATCGAATGAAGAGAAAACGACCGTTAATTACATAATTCAACAAAAATCACCGAGTTTCTTTCGTTTTAATTTGCAACCAGTCGGAATCTTTAGCCATGAATACAAGACGGTTCCAACCGAAGAGTTAACATAATGAAATGTCTCACGTAAAAATACTGTAAAACGAAGGCGCAATCAGCTTTTAGGCTTTCAAATATTTTATTACCGTAGAAAATTTTAACAATAACAAGAATAAAATTATGCTTCAAATTTTATATGTTTTTCTTGCCAATCTTTCACCAATACTAATTTTCCAATTGTGGCAGCAAAAATGAAAACTAATAAATAAATAAAAGGTTAGCAGAACTAACCGTTCTGTTCTAATTTCAGGACATTTTACGACTAAAAAGAGGGCAATAGAACAATCAAAACGTGTGCATCAAAGTTGAAGTGAATGTTTTAATTTCTCCTTTTCATCATGATGAAAAACAATGAGATGGATTAGCCATAATTTAAATGCCATATTAAAACGCTTGAGTTAACTTTTCAAGAAAAACTTCCTGACTAACAGCATAAAATGTTTTTCAAAAATTTTAATGAAAAACATTAAGCAGAAAACGATTAAAATGTGTTTACAAAGAAGCTGCTTATAGTTAAAAACAACATCACCTAATTAGTGAAGTAGTATTAGAAAAGAATGATAAGAAAATAAAAATAGCTTGCGCTACTTAAAAGCTAATCTTTCAATCGTATTGTCTAGCAGCTATTGTTTAGTTTTACAGAAGTTCCTTCGTAAATAGCAGAGATTTAGGCCTATTGTACGCACAATCTTGTGAATTAATTTACTTTTAATATAGCTTCGTATGTTAGCCAAATTTGCTGTTGACTAAAATCAGAGGCGGATAGAAAAAAATCAAAAAATCATTTTAGAGGAGGAGGGGGGAGGGTCACGCTGAAGAATGATCACCTCGCCCGTTAACCAATTTACAATATTAGATACGAAAAATTTCTGAAACTGCTTGAGGGTCAATAAAAAGCACCAAATCGACCAGAAATAAGATACCTAATTGGGGATAACCGCTACAAATTAATTTCATAAGCAATAAAACGAAGTAGTAGTTCAAATATTTACTTTCAAAAAATAATGAATTGAATAGATACTGTAATCGTTTACTTTATGCATAAAGTGTTGGAACACAGTGTGAACGGATACTGTTGTCGACGGTTTAGGGGAGGGGTCATGACATGACCCCCCATAACCATCCCCTTGTATCCGCCACTGACTGGAATATGGTCAATATTTAGAGATATGAAAATCGTAGAATTATAACGCAGAAATTAGTCTATTTCAAATCGTGTAGTCTCAATTTTTTCATTCATGTTAGTTTGTGCAAAATTAGGATGGATAAAAACATACCTTTCTGAAGCTTTGTCTCATTGCTACAGAACTAAAATCCCTGTAACTCCGAAATACTAGAAAAACATTTCCATTTCATTCTTCGTGAAGTTTGTAGTCAAAGAAAATAGCAATATTTACGTTTGCTGTCATACTCATGTGTTCTTCCACATGCTAAATGCAAAAAAAAAAAAAAAAACCTACTAAGTTTGATTTTAGTTTTCTCGAAATCACTGCAGGCATCTACATGGCGGGATTATTGAACTAAGACTAATTAGATGACAGCAGTATAAGGGAATCACGATGAATTTCAATTTCGATTCCGAGTCACAATTGACTACAATTGTATTTATGTTGAGGACTGCATACTAAGTGCCTTGCCTCCATTATTTTTTTATACCGATAGATGGCAGCATCATCACCGGATCGAACAGTTAACGAGAATTTAGAACTAGACCAGGAGCTAATAGCTACCTGGTGCTAGCACCCCCAAGCGGTATCGTTTCACTTGGAGGACATTGAGACCACGAGCATATTTAACGTCGCCCAGTCCCCTTTAATGACGACGGTGGATTTTCGACCATCGAGGTTCGAACTCAGGACCCTCCGGCCCCGACTCCGACACTCTACCGATCGGGCTACCACGGCCCCAATCACGATGTAAAAATACGTAACCCTTAAATTCATCGTGTTGCCATTTGGCTAAACATACCCAATTTAATCTTCTAAAATACTATTCCTATTCCTATTCAGAGTCACAACTGACTTCAACTGTATTTATGTCGAGGACTGCATACTAAGTGCCTTGCCTCCATTATTTTATATACCGATAGATGGCAGCACCATCACCGGATCGAACAGTTAATGAGAATTTAGAACTAGTCCAAGAGATTCTAAAATACTATAAAAACAAATTGAAACTCTGTAATTGCCCATAACCAAGAAAATAATCCTTGCAGATGCTATTAAATCAATTCTAAACTTTTAAATGCACCAATCAGATGTCAATGCCTTTTTTGGCATTCGCGAATGAAGAACTTTTTTTTTAGTTGAGTGGGCTTGAAAATGACTACTTCAAGACAAATAAAGCTTTACTACTGCTTAAATAGTAAAACATTTTTTACATTTTTTATCTATGTTTTGGAATATTTGATGGTAAATTATTTGTTATTTTTACAGTTGAAGTCCGATGTTGCAAAATTTAACCATCAAGCATACCTAAATTTAGCTATGATTTTTCACAGTATTTTTCTCACGATTTGAACAGTAGTTAAAAAACAAATTTAATTTTTTTTTTAAATCATGCATTTAAGGCATAATACTTTGAAAAATGGTATTGTTTAGCTTCTGTATTATGTGTTTATCCTTCTTATAATCATGATATATTTACTGACATTGCAGTATTTGGATTTCAGCTAACGCTAAAACGGAATTTTCCCTATAGAAAAAGTTGAAGCATTTTCATGCAGAAAAAAAAATATGTAAAGTAAGAAAATAAAACCAAAAATATGACGGATAGCTTAAGTGAAATTGAACATTATTAGGTGCTTGTAAGTAAAAAAATTTAATAAGAATTTAATTGTTTTACTTGCGGAGAAAGAGTAAAATGTTTACAAAACATCGGAGCACTAATGATTTTTTAAATGTTTTACTGATACATTAACTTTTAACTGGTGAGCTGGGCGGTCATTCCAAGCTCGTCAGCTTGCAAGATCGAGATTCTCGCTCACGTGATCGGTTGTGACGTAGAAATGTCGCAAAGTAGCATTCTGATCTACTCGAACCTAACCGCAAGATTAGTTCGAGTAGATTAGAATGCTACTTTGCGACATTTCTACGTCACAACCGATCACGTGAGCGAGAATCTCGATCTCGCAAGCTGAGCTTGGAATGGCCGCTCAGGTGGGGTCTCTCAACCCCAGAAGAAAAGAATGTTTGCATTGAAACGTTTTGTAATGTTTACATGTACAGTAAAACACCATTAATACGTTTCTCTTTTATACGTTTTTATCTATAATACAACTTTAAAATTAGTCTCTGCAGAGTTTAATGCATATTAACGTATATCTATTATGCGTTTTTTCTTTATATGTTTTTCTTTTATACAGTCCCTTCGAAACGTATTAACGGTGTTTCACTGTATATGTATGTCACTTACGGTAGTTTCAGTTGTGTTTATATAAATGTAATTATATAAATACAAAAACCATTGGAGCAGTTCACTGAAAGAGTGGTGTAGTGATTAGAAGCTGATTTCTTATGCTCAAAGGTGCAGGTTCAAACATGGATCTAGTTTGTGGATTTTCATGATGTAGAAAATCAACAGCGTCCATGTCGTATGATTATGTGGTATGTAAAAGACCCCTCGAACAACCGTTTGGCTTTAAGTGCTCTTGCAAAATTAAATTCTAGTGCAGTTTCGCGTCGAATAGAAACTAGGTACCTCCACCTGGTGGGGAAATTGGGCGAAATTATCATGGTAGTTTCATCCGCCGATAGAAGTGCTACAGGAAGGAATGGATGCTTTCTGGGGGGATCGCACTAGGCCCGCAAAAGGTAGTGCCTCTAACCAGTGGCGTCACTACGGGGGGGGGGGGCAACCCGTCCCGGGTGGCAACCAAAGTGAATTGCAAGTTCTTAAAAAATGTAGATGCTTCAATTCAGAAAATTTCCCCCCAAACTTTCCTCAATGCTCAGGATTTGATTTATATCGTCAGTGCTTTGACCTTAGACAGTACTTTAGCCCTCTTAAACAAAGAAACAAAAAGAACAAAAACTTAAACCTATTATCTTTCCCTGTGTAATTGGTACGTTTGAGATAACTAAGGGGCCATCAATTTCATACACCCCCTTTATTTTTTGATCGCGCAACAGGCCTGCACGTATGCGTCTAGGGCAAGTTATAGAATAAGCGTTAGCAGTTTTCATTTGAGGCAGTGAGAAGCAAAAGGGATGAAAGTGGACATTCTCAAGTTTTGAGTAAAATGCTTTTAAAGATAACATCCTAGGTAGGCTTTCATTGAAATTTTTTTCTAAATCATGCTGTACAGCAGCACCTACCAGGGCTACTAGTACAATCTCTTACCCCAAGATAGAGGAGAGGTTCACCTACCATGTGTACTGGTTATCTCCAAATTTTTAGTTTTGCTACTTACATCCCTTTGCTTCTCACTGACTCATTTGGCCTTTTTTCATTAGCCAAATTAAAATTTCGCTAAAACACAAAAGTAGATGTTTCTGAAAATTTTATGAATTTCATGTTTACAACGAACATTAAAATCTTTTTTTTTTAGTTTTGAGGGGCGGAGGTAGCACTACAAATTACGCACCAGCGATTGTCACAAGCGATAAGGAATGCCATTGCCTCTAACGCAGCCCCATTAGAAAAAAAACTATTTTGCCAAATTTTGTGGAGATCAGAAGAAGTATAATGTCCGTGTTACATACACCCAACTTCACCACTTACGTTTCAAAAAAATCACTTCACAAGTAATGGTGTATTGGAATAGACATTTTATGGCAAAAAAATATTCGAGGATGGTTTAGAAGCATACTGAGTGCTGTGGAAATCACAATTGAAGGGCTGAGTACATAAAGATGTCAGCAATAGTTTTTTTTTTCGATAAACGCGTTTGAAAATTTTTCTATAAGATCAAACAGTTGTATAATATGTTTTGAAAAGGAGAGGAAGGACATAAAAAATTTACAAATGTTGGTGTAGATATTTTGAACGGTCTAGATTCTGATAACGAAAAAACAACTGACCAAATGTTGCGTCTGCCCTTCGTATTTGCATCGCCTCAATTGTCTTATGAGCTAGAACTACTCCTCTTAAGTTCCTGGCGGTCATTTACGACGCTTCAGCAACCAAAAGTTTGAACCTCCACCTAGGTTAAGAGCCCTTGTATAGGCTGGCTGTGTCGCATAGTCTTGCTTGAAAATAATAAATATTTGGTCAGAAAAAAAAAGTACTTCTAGAAGCATCAGAAAAACTCGAGAGCAATAGCTATTCCAACGAGATTGATTCGGAAGAGAAATAGATTTACGTTTTTTACGGTAGAAGCTTTTCTTTCATTTCTGTTCTCCCAAACGAATCGCTTGGCATTTCAGGTTACCTGGGCATGAAATCATTTCCGTTTGCTTGCATTGTCTGTTGGGCGGAGCATTCTCTTTTTCTGACAACTCATTTAAAAGAAAAGAAACTTCAACATTAACTGTTTTCCAAGCTTATTTGAAGAAAAAAAAAAGATGAAAAAGACTCTAGATTTATTTTTTCTTGTCATGTCCTCAGATAAGATTCGCCAACTGAACCAGATTACGATTCAGGAAGCAGGGTCCATTCTGGTGGTTTATCTAAATGTCATCTTAGTCTTTAGTTGACATCATTTCTGCTCCAGGTGTTAGCAGTTGGCACTACTTCATAGCGCTTCAGATCTGAAATTTTTTAGTTACGCTTTCACAAAACTGCTAGCTATTAAGTCTGGCAATACCTTTTTTTACTTCCTTTTACAAAAAAGGAAGTATTGTATTCGCGAAAAAAATTTCACTCAAAAATCGGCCTTAATTTCCATTTTGTTCACCCCCAAATGAATGTTGAGTTTTTTTTTTCGACCCAACCACACGTACATATGTACTTATGAACGTATAGATGCCCGAAATATCCATTTTGAAGTTTCCCGAGTTAATTACAACAATTTTTCTCGTGACGTCTGTATGTATGTATATGCATATGTATGTATGTATATGCGTATGGGTGTATATGTATGTCGCATAACTCAAGAACGTTATGTCCTAGAAAGTTGAAATTTGGTACGTAGACTCCTAGTGAAGTCTAGTTGTGCACCTCCTTTTTTGGTTGCCTTCGGATGTTTCTAAAGTTGTCTTTTGCACCTTTTTGGGGGGGGGGGATTCATTGTTAATTTCGATGCAAACTCAAGTGGTGTTATAATTTTGCGGACACTTGGCGATATATCGCCAGTCTTTTGGTCACCAAGTTTTGTCGCCAACTTGGCGACAAATTTGGCGATTTTTTTTTTTTAAATCTGGTTTTAATGTGGCCATTGTTGGTGATATTTAGAAAGTTGGAGAGAGAATCACTTGCAATAATAGGGAAATAACATTAAATTGGTGTAAAAGGAAGTCATGTGATGCACACCATCAGCTCGTTTTATAACGAATCTTTAGACTGCTATAATGAGAGAGGACTGCGATGCCTTCATGCCTTGCCTCTTGCCATATCTTACCTACTAGTGTTTGGGAAAGTATGTATGACCTAGTTTACTCATACGTCATAGTAGAAAACAAAAATGAGAACTTCCAAACATTTTTCAAAACTTTTACGGGATCTGTTTAAGATGCGTTATTTTTTAAATCAGTTCACAATATCCAGATGCACAAAGGTGCTGGAGAACGTCGGATAATTTTAAACGTTCCAAACTTTTGAAAATAGAGCGATTTCTAAGGAGTGTTTAAATTAAACAGCTCCTGGTTTTTTAGATGTAGTATTAACTAAATACATAACGAGAAATCGGTACCGTGAGCAAACGACACCTTCTGGCAGACGGGCAAACGCCCGAAAAGCGCATGCGCGTTGGCTGAGTACATGCGCGCAAACAACTTTTGCCGCTGCTGATAGGATGCAAACAGATTTTCAACCTCGTAAGCTACGCCTTCGCCCGTTTACTTCAAGATTCGCACGTTCGATGGCGACCTGAGGGTGGCCGCTACGGAGTTGTGTATCTAGTTATACTACATCTATACGTGCTTGAAAAAGAGAACTAGAGCTTAACCATTAAATGAATCATGTTGCCATTTGGCAACATACCCAACTTATTCTAAAATACTTTAGGAACTAACTAATTGGAGCTCTGTAGTTGACAATAACCAAGTAAATGCTCACTGAAGATGCTATTAAATCAATTTTAAACTTGTAAACGCACTAATCTGGTGGAAAACAAATATAGACTCCTTTTTTCTGCATTCGTAAATGTAGTGTTTTTTTATGGATTAGTTCGCTTGAAAATGCCTGCTTCGAATTCTATAAAGCTTTTCTATAAATAGTAAGGCAATTTCACATTTTTTATCAGTGTTTTGGGGCATTTGATGGTAAATTATTCGTTGTTTTTTCAGTTAAGCACCATGTTGCCAAGTGGATATCTTTACTAATAATAAAGCTGAAAGTCTCTCGGTCCAGAAGATGTCTGGATCTCTGTGACGCGCATAGCGCCTAGACCGTTCGGCCGATTTTCATGAAATTTGGCACAAAGTTAGTTTGTAGCATGGGGGATGTGCAACTCGAAGCGATGTTTTGAAAATTCGATGTGGTTCTTTTTCTATTCCAATTTTAAGAACAAATTTCTCATAAGATGGACGAGTAAATTACGAAATTATCATAACGTGGACCCGTAACATGGTCACAAGCCAATTGGCGAGATACGAAATTATCAAATGTGGAACTGTAACATAGGTACAAGCCAATTGGCGAGAAAATTCACCATACATTATTTTTAAATATACAGGCGAACCAAAAGACCTTTTAATTTTTCTATTAAGGGCAAAACCATGCGGGTACCACTAATTTAACCATAAACCATACCTAAATTAAACCTTGATATTTTTAAAAGTATTTTTCTTAGAATTTGCATAGAATTTTAAAGCCAGAGAAAATATCTTAAAGTTTTTTTTTTCAACCGTGCATTTAAGGATTAATATTTGAAAAATTTTAACCAGATAATTATTGTTCATGTCTTTCCATTATATCATTAAATTTATATGTATCTTTTCAGCTGATGACACCTTTCGGAAACTTCAGCACTGACCCCAAAACGGTGCATTTGATGGGTGAAAGAATGGTCCTGTCTTGTATTTCAGCCGTCAAGCCCTCCAAGAAAAGTTCAAAGACAAAGAAAGCTGCAGCTAAGCGTGAGTATTGTATTCCATGCAATCCGCCGCGACTTTGTTGTGATTAAGCACACAGAAAAAGTATGCTACACAATTTATAAGATAACACAAAAGAAGATACTGTCATAACTCAAAAGCAGACAATTATGGAACAAATAGCAGGATTTAATTGGGTAAAAGCTATAAATTGTAATCTACTTTAAATTTCAATGTTCAGTTAAAAGTTAGGGATGAACTTTTCGGCTAAGATGTATTTATAATGTTCTTAGAATAAATAATTATCTTTCATTTGTTCGTTAAGGCTTCCTGAATGTTTAAATTTATGACAGAGTTGGGTCGATATTCTTTTAGAGGTGCCAAGTATGATAATTTAGCTTATATTAAGCTTTGATACTTAACATTCATCATTTTTATTGCGCAATTAAAATATTTACATTATCAAGAAATAAAATAATAGTTTAAAAAACTAAAAAAACACGCTTTCGTAGCAAAATGAACTAAAAAGTGAAAAATAATCTTTGGATGATAGTAGTTGACCAATCACTTAATTTTAATGTAATACAAAAAAGCGTGGGGTGCTGTCTATTTACATTTTTGCTTGGACAACAAATGGAAGAAATTCAAGATAACTGATAAGAAGCCTCCCACGCTTTTTTGTATTACATTAAAATTAAGTGATTGTTCAACTACTCTCATCCAAAGATTATTTTTCACTTTTTAGTTCATTTTGCTGCGAAAGCGTGTTTTTTTAGTTTTTTAAACT
The DNA here is from genome assembly GCF_026930045.1 of Uloborus diversus. Lineage (NCBI taxonomy): Eukaryota > Metazoa > Arthropoda > Arachnida > Araneae > Uloboridae > Uloborus > Uloborus diversus. The sequence goes on along the minus strand of NC_072739.1, from coordinate 130,093,020 downwards.
ATTATTTTATTTTTCTGTTTTTTAGTCTTATGTTGGAGAATTATCAGGCGACGAAATTATTTATAAAACGAGTGCGAGATAATATCTTAAAGTTAAGACAAGGGCACCACGATGGGAAGCTACTGTGAGTCATCGATGTATGTTTGCGGAAATCATAGTTATATTACTTTGAAAATTTGAGATGCATTTGAATAAAAGTTTTGTTCCACAATGGTCTAATCAGCAATGAATTTCCAATTGAAGACTCACCTACATTTTGACATGAAATTAGTTAAAAACAATTATATTTCATGTTCTAATTACCTTGGAACATTGGGACAAATTTTGTCTGATGCAGAAAAATTAAAGATTTTTGTAGATATTTCTAAATAATTTTTACGAGCATTTATTAATGTATTTTTTTTAATTTTCCTATTTCACATTGTTGGACTTATGACAAAATATTGACTAAAATTGGAGGAAACCAACAATTAAAAGAGTTAATTCATTAATTTGATTATAGAATATTGCATTGTCATCGGATCTGAGCTCGCGTGTCAAATTTCAAAGGAATCCGATCGCAGGAAGTGGGTGAAATTTGAGCTGCAAAATTCCGTTACAAGATACATACATACATACATACATACATACATACATACATACATACATACATACATACATACAAACATACATACATACATACAGGTGAAGCTAATAAAAGCGTGTTAAAAAGAATAGATTTCGAAAAAAAAAAATATCGATTGTTTTGGATATTCATCAGGGTATCGAAGAGAATCCATGCGCTGTAAAGTAAAGAAGCGTAGTTCTGCCGTGTGCAGGTAAACGGCAGTACCTGCAGAAATGAATTTTCAAGATATTTGAAGAAACGCGTTTTGGATCCAATACTAACAAAAGGTAAATGTTGGAATTGGACGCTTTTTTCGCCCCTTTTTTTACAGCGGAAACCAAATAAGCAAGCTTGTACAAGAAAGCTAATATGCAACAGATGACAAAAATGCAAAAAAAATTGAAACACATTGCAATGGGGTTGTTTCCTTCAGTCAAAAGTAGTACTTTTTGTCACTGAAATTGATAGAATAAGCAAAAAAATAAAATAAAATAAAATAAAAAAATAAAATAAATTAAATTGAATTCTGAAATTTTGAATTCAAATTATGTTTCTCGCAATCACGAGTTGCGACAGGGCCCTACTCATTGGAGGCTATTGTCTCTAGAAACAGCTCCTGTCCCCCCAAGCCTACCCCTCCTCCTAGGCGGTTACGTGTGTATAGTTGTGTGCGTGCAGGCGTGTGTGTATATGTAGGCACGCGTGCGTGCATGTGTACGCTTGTGTGTGTGCATAGACCTGTTTGTATGCACGCAGGCGTGTGTGTATGTGTGTAAAGGCTTGTGTGTATGAGCGTGTGTGTGTGTGTGTGTAAGCGCGCATGTGTGTAGGACATGGACGCTTCCGACCAGGAGAAGCGTATAGCTCAGGACCAGAGCAGTCGCGCCGCCTGCAGAGGGCAGTGGTGCTGGTGTCCCTGGTCACAGCTGAAAAAGGAACCAGACGCCAAGGATGGTCAAATGAAAGCAATAAGCAATCGTGATTGCTCAAAAAAATGACATGGATTCAGAAATTACTTTCATTTTTCCTACAGTTATTATTTAATAATTTTTTTAAGTGTCTGATTTTTGAAACAAGGCGTGGTCTTTATGACGTCACAAATGATGCACTGTGGCGCATCTTTCTTCCGCATTTCCCACGTTATGATAATCAAGAAGCGAATTACAATTGCGCTCTACGCTTGCTATCAACCATATCGTTGCCAATACACGTGAGCACAGATGCGAATTAACTATTTTGGACCGTGAATGGCAACACTGAATGGCGTTTCATCATTTGTGATGTCATCGGCAGAAGCGTTAAACGATGAAAGAGCACCGATTTAAGTAATTTTTTTTAAATATTAAACTTGAAGAAATTATTTAAAAAATGGTCAAATCCTATGTTTTTAAGCATGCTCTTTCAGAAAGAAATACTTTTTTAAAATTTTGGAAACGACCCCATTACTGCCCTTTAGCTGCCCACGGCAGTATTGCTGTGTCCTTTTTAACACTGAGCGAAAGTGCAGTGAACAAAATTTATTGTAATAATGCTTTTTAAGTATCATTGCCAGTTATTGACAATACAGAGAGTCAAAAGTCGCACATCTACATACATCTGAAAAAAAAATAGGCAGGGAAGGTTACTGAGTTTTTGGGGTTTTAAAGACGAAATAATTCTGCAGATTGTAATTAAGTAATTATTACGGATATTAATTATACATATTAGAGCTAAGAGAGGCTTCAGTGATAACGTTAAAATTTCATTAAATAATTTTATTAAAAAATTTAAAAAAAGTATACACCCAAACCTCTTTTTGTGTGGTAGATAGAGGGACCGCATAAAAAAATCGCATAAAAAAGTTTGTTTGTTTTATTAATAACTTCGTTCATTTTATAAATACTATCGCCAATTGAGTCCCTATCTGATTGAAATTTTCATACACCACACAAAAAAAGTCTCACACACACACAAAAAAAAATGGCACAAAAAGAGATCGCACAAAAATAGGTTTGGGAGAACTTCAAAAAATTGTAAAAAAATGCATTACCTTGAGTTGTCTAACACATATTTTCAATTGTACCGTTTTATTTCAGTTTCCACCATGCTGCCTCGTCCAAGACGATCAACCAAGGAAATGTGCTCCTGCAACTGCGACTGTTAGTTCTAGAATGTAGTCAATTCCAGAAAAGTCATTCCAGATGAAAGAACAGACGCACATCCATGATCTAAAAGCGTCTTAATACTGACATTCATAAAACCTTTACTGAAAAGAAATATTAATTTTCTTTTGCACAAGTTTTATTTTTCCATTTCGCTATATCTTATATTTTATTTCATTTTAGTATCAATCTAATGAGAACAAGAGGAGCGCATTCAGGATGCTTTTCAGTCATTACTCTTAAAACTCTAATTATATTTGCGAACCTTAAATCAGGAACTATTATCTGGAGGAAGCAAGTCAAATCAATGGCTTAGAAAACGATGAGGCAGAGATCTCAAGTCACATGGTTCAACAACGACGCATGGTAGATACGTTTTACGTGTAAGAAAGCTGATTTCTTCCAATACTTTACTTTTAAATAAATCACGTGGCATGATATCCTTGCTTCAATATTTAAAAGCTTCACAATCTCAACCTTTTATCCCTTCTCAATGAGGCAAACTATTCGCATTGAATCAAGAATTCGCATCCAGTTCATAATTTATGTAAAAATTTTCCTATTTTTATGAACGGTCCGAATTACAAGCATCCTAAATGCGCCACGATACGTATTTTTCTTTCCTGATTTTATAATTTCTAGTGTAGATAGATAGATATATGAAAACATTTTTTCATTAGTAACTTAAAAGAGCTGAAAAATGGTGCGCGAAATGATTGCATTCCCAGTTGATGGAAATGATTTGCTGTAAATATTGCATTTTTTTCGTTTTAATTTTTCATATGTGTATTTATGGAAACTATGGTTATGAACCACTGTAGAGAGAACCATGATCAAAGTGATCTTTGTATATTTTTCGGTGAAATAATAAAGATGTTAATTCCTATTTGCTCTTTTTAATAAAAAAATAAAAATAATAATCTGATAATGGTATTTTTCACACACAGACACAGACACGGAAGAGCCCGAAAAATGGGTGGGAAAGACGTAAAATAAAACAATATGGTACGCACAGTATGTAGTAATAATAAAATGCTGCACCATAATAGTACTGTACAGTCAGATACAGTAATAATATTTATGAGTTAAGAAGTGAAGATGATGATTCCACCAAAGATAAGGATCTTCCACTGCACTGATCTTTTGTGTACAGAACTACCCTGTTGTACCATCGATCCACTCTTTATCCGGTCACATGGTTCAACTACGACGACAGAATACACGTTTTGCGTGAACCTTCCAGTACTTTACTTTAAAATATATCACGGATTCAAAACCATGCTTGCTACAACTTAATTACAAACAAAAAATTTGATCAAAATCGGTCCAGCCGTTTAAAAGCCTTATGGTGACAAACGTCCGCACAGAAGATTTTTATATAATAAGACTAATTAATGGCGTCTAAATTTCCCTGGTTTCATTAAAAATAACAATTTCAGTAAAACCCCAATTTTACCTTTCTCAAGGGACTGTGTTTTTAAAAAACGTAAAATACGAGAAATACATAGAAAACAAAAATCAAGCAAAAAAAAAAAAAAAAAAACTCAAAAGTAGAAAAGAACATCATTTTAGACCATTCTAAAACATTTTAGTTGTGAATTCGGACGTTTTGATTGAAAGAAGTCCGTAACAGAGGGTTATTTTTTTAGTCATTAAGATCAAAGTAAATGCAGCATCTTACAGGATTGAAATACTTTGCAAGTTTTTCCCTAGTCTTAATGAAAAGCAAAAGTTTTTACCTATTTGTAAGCTCTTAAACGCAATATTGAAAGAAGGGACGGGCTGTGCTTTTGGGTTCTCTTTGTTCATCTTCATTGGCGGACGAAAAGTTCATAAAGACGGATATAGATGGAGGGGTAGTATTTTGTTTTCATAGATTAACTTTCAAAAACATGGATCCTCGATTAACTAGTTTTGATCTGTCCAAGTCCATGGTGACAGCTGGTGTTGACATTGCACCTTCAACAGTGAGATACAGGGTTTTAGAACGTGAGCGGAGAGCATGTCGACCGTACAAGAAGCAGCTTCTCACGCCTCGTATGAAGAAAAAAAAGGTTAGAATGGGCACGGAAATATAAAACATAGGACTGGAGGAGGACTGGGAAAAGGTTTTATTTTCTGTGGTTCAGGGATTTAGGTCCAGGTTCGTATGAAGGATCAAAGGAGAACCTTTTCGTCCGCACCACATTTATCAGGCACCTAAGTATCCACCCAAAAAGATGTTTTGGGGTTGTTTCTGCGTTTCAGGGACATAATCCCTTGTTCCCGTTGAAGGAATGATAAACAGTGGATCGATATGGACCCAAAATGTGCTTCCAAACATGTCTAAACTTTGGCCGAATGGCGATTACGTTTTTCAATAAGACGGCGCGATGTCACACATTGAAGCAATTTTTTAATTTCTGCTCTAAAAACAAACTTACTGTACTGGGTTAGCCTGGGAACTCCCCGGACCTAAATCCGATTGAAAATTTGTGGGCTATCGTTAAAAAACGTCTTTATAAATTTGACAGTACTACGATGGAAAAGCTAATTTCGTCTGTTTTTGACATATGGTATAATGACGTTGAAATTAAAACTATATGTGCCAGTCTAGTACATTCTATGCCAAAACGTGTCTGTGATGTTTTTAAGTCTCGAGGATGTCATATTAATTATTAGTTTCAAATGTATTCATGAAAAACTTGAATAAAACTGATTTTTTTGAAAAAAATGCATTTCCCAATTAATTGCCACAATACTGTAACCGCTATAGGCAACTAGCTGGTGTCTTTATTTATCGAACTTTCACTTTCTATAATAGTTACTTCCGCCGACCGGCTAATTTGCTTGTTTTTGACTCTGTTTAACTAATAGCAACTGTCAGCAAACGGTTTTGTTGCCTAACATTTACAGTAATCAGTTTCAATTCAATCTCAGTTACAAAATAGTATCCCTTGAGAAGGTCGGGACCCGTAGTCTGGGAAGAAACTTCTGAGGTTGCTTGGTGAATTCAAATAAGTGTTGGCGCGAAAGCACGAATCCAAAAGATACGATAAAATACGAATATCAGTTTTATAAATCAAAAGACGATATCTATAAGCTTGGTTCGCACAAAAAGGTATAAAATAAAAAAGATTTCTTGGTCACAAAACTCAATAATTGCAGTTAATCTTAAAATTTTCAGATTAAGGTTAATTTTAAAGTAGCCAATAGAATTAAAATTAGAAATTGAGCCAAGAAGAAATGTAGGTATAGCAAAAGCTATTCTTACAAAGCTCTATGCCGCCGCACAACACACAAACATGTGTATCATTTGCTTCAGACTTACACGTACCCGGCCTCTCTCCGCAATATAGTGCCGTAAGTACGTTTAAATTTTATAGATGAAATATAATTTAAGAATTACAGGGGGGAATTTTTCAAAATTAAAGTATTTATATTTTTTATAAACTCTGGAATTGACTTGGAGTGTCGCCCGAGGTGGACCTTTCCCTCTCAAGAAAGGTTTTCCAACTTTGCAAAAAAGCTTTTTTCTCATAAGTTAGTTTTCAAAAGTTGAAAGCACACGATTTGATCAAGATTTGTTTGTTAAAAAGCATTAAAGGGGAGCAAATTAATCCTTTTCATTTTTTTAAAAAACGGGGTTTTAAAGTAATCTTATTTTTAAAATCGTAACTATTGGAAAATTTGATTTTCAAATTGAATTTCTAACATTGTATGCATCTAAGGTTTACAGGAAAATATAACACGAAGATCTCATAAAAATAAATTAGTATTTTAATCCCTGTTTCGAATTCCCCGCGCCCTCCCATGAAGAGGGAAAATGAAAAAACAAAATTAAATAAATGCACAAAAAAAAGTCGGAGTAGGACGTTTCAAATTCCAGGAATCAGAGTCGGCCATTTTCTTTCCGACTCCGCAGCCCTGGTTTTAACTGACTTAGGCATCAATTAGTTAATATTGATATAGATTGACTTGCACAATTCATTCAAGTTGAGTCATCAAAATTGAAACAAGTTACAACGTAAAAATCAAATGCTGTTTTTCCCATTTATTTTTCATTGTCATCTTAACCTAAAGCGTGTTTAAACTATTTAAGATTTCACGTCAGTTTTCATATTAAACACAACGTGGCCGTTTTCCCCGCACGGACACAGTGATGGCGGAGAAAAATGTTTTACAGAGCTGATTTCTTTTTAGCGTGGGAGAGCTACATGAGTAAAAACTACGAATTGTGATAAGAACATGCTATTTGGTAGGTACATTGTTTATGGTTATAAAATGAAAAAAGGCGGGGAGGAATCCCACAAAATGATTTTAACCCAAGATGGCGGAGTTTTAAAATGGTTACCGCTGCTTTGATTTTAAAACAACTTTTTTGATACACATCATACAAAAAAAAAAAAAAAAAAAAAAAAAAAAAAAAAAAAAAAAAAAAACATCGATTTATGTGTTTTTCTGATCAAGCATTTTTTGAGTGTTCAAAATTAGCTAAATTTTAATTTTATTATTTCTTTTCTACAGCGAAGAAAATTCACAAAGCCTTTTTTTCTTTCCGGCAGAAACTGCTAACGTAGTAAAAGGAATTTTCCCTTAGCAAAAGCTTTAAGACCTGAATTTCAATTGTTCGCTATTTAATAAATTCATTAGAAGGCATGGTAAAAGTAATTTTTTTACTAATAATAAAGCTGTAAGTCTCTCTGTCGGGATCTCTGTCTGTCAGGATCTCTGTGACGCGCATAGCGCCACAAACCGTTCGGCCGATTTTCATGAATTTAACCTAAGTTAGTTTGTAGCATGGGGTGTGCACCTCGAACCGATTTTTCGAAAATTCGATGTGGTTCTTTTTATATTCTAATTTTTAGAACAAAATCATCATAAGATGAACGAGTGAATTACGAAATGATCATAACGTGGAACTGTAACATGGGCACAAGCCAGTTGGCGAGAAAATTCACCATACAGTCATTATTTGTAAATATACAGGCGACCGAAAGACCTTTTAATTTTCTATTACGGGCAAAGCCGTCTGGGTACCACTAGTACGAAAATAAAGAGATAAACAGAAACAAAACGTTAAATAACTCTTAAATGGGGCAGTAGCTATAGTTAGAGCTAAGGCCCCTATGTATACGAACCGACGCATCAGCTTAAGATCAGCCATTTTGAATGGAAGCGCGTGTTTGAGTAGTTGTCGGCAAATTTGGCGAAATCCGAAACTTTGCTGTGGTAACCCTAGCAGCGCAGAGCGCAACATTGAAAAATCCGATCCAAAATGGCTAAACTTAAGCTGATGCGTCGGCCTATCTATATAGCGGCTCTAGTTAGAACAATTGGCTTAAAATAAATTGTGATGTCATAAACTTTAAGTGAAACCTCGTTAGAGATACATGTCGCAGAAAGCATAAAGTAAGTATATGAGACCCGCTTATCTCCGAAATGAATAGCTGTTCTTTCTTTTTCATAGGATTTCAGTGCAAACGGCGATGAAAATTCCTTTTTCAAAAAATAAATAAATAACATGAGAGGACTACTTAAATACATTCAAAGTTAAAAGAAACTTTTTTTTTTTTTTTTTGAAAAATACAGTAATTGAATGCATTTTTGTTACACGAAAAACCTCATACCCAACATTTTATGTATTAGGATGCATCCAAATAAAATACAATTTCGGCTTTTTGAGATTTTCGTGAGTAGGTCAAAAATGTCGTAACCTATTGTGTTAAATGGGAAATCAGTGAATTATCACCAAACTTAAATATTAAAATCGATCTTTTTTTTTAAAGTCTAGCAATAAACATGTGGTAACAACATTACAATTATTCAGCGTTTCAGCCAAATAAAAGTATTTCGTATTATTCCACTATTTTACTCCTCTTTTTTTTAATTCCCTAAAAATTGCTTTGAAAACTTCGGCGAACTGTAAATTAATTCGGCGGACAATTAAATTACAATATGAAATTTTTAAAAGACAACGAGCACGGTATTTTTATTCTTGAATTGAAAGTTCGAAGCTTACAATTTTAAACTCGCATGCTTTGTTTCCTACGAATTCAAATCTTTTAAAAATATACGAAGCAAGATTTTGTAAGAAGAATAAAAGAAAAAAAAATCTCATATTTTCCAGCTAACTGAAGCCGTACACCAAGGGCGAATTCAGCTTATGATTGTTCAGGCAGTCATCCCCAGATAAAGAATGGGGGGGGGGTCACAAGGGTCATTTTTGGGAATAAATAGGGGATCCGGGGGACAATTTTGAAATATAAGCCCAAAAACTCAGCCTTAGACTACCTTTGGTCCCCATAAAGGGGAGATGACCCCCCCCCCCCTCTGGATACGCGCGCGCCATCCACAAAGCCATCTACAAAATAATCTTGAGATTTGTTTTTTCTTTTCGGTCAATGCGCGGCACTACCATTGGCTAAATCTAGTGAACAACTCATAATAGCTGTTAACATTTTACAGAAAAAAATATACGTGCAAGTTATATATCATTTACAGTGTGTATAAATCCAAAATTTATTAAATTGGTACATAAAAGTTGTCTAATAGTTAACATCAGAATCAGCTGCCATATTTTCCATCCCTTTGTTCGTGGAATCATACTCCTCCTTCTTGGAATGGATAGACTGCAGTTCGAACGTATCACTTCTGAAGCAACAATTCCTAATCTTTTGAACACAATAAATAACGAAGAGCGGCAATGGCGTGATGATGGAACCTGCCACGGGCACTACGGCAGCTATATCCGACACAGGTGGTTTCAAGGAATAACTGAGCATCAAGAAAGCTATCCCAGTGTTCTGGATTCCAGTTTCCACGGCAACAGCGATCATATCTTCCTGGGGAAAGCGAAAAGCGAAGGACACCAGAATGCCAGCCAGGAACCCTGACCAAACGCTGAGGCTGGCGGCGAAGATGATTGGCCAACTTAGCAGGAAGAAAATATAAGTATTGGCCACGGAAGCCAAAATGATGATGCAGATGATGATGACGATGCTGACGGGTGCTAGGATCTTCTTTGAGACAGCTGCTAGTTTCGGAAGGTACCTATAAAAAGAAGCACAATAATCAGTTTGGATTTACTGAAGCAGATAGAACGTTCCCTAATTAAGGATTTCCCGCTGGAAAATGGAAAACATGCGTAAAAGTTTCATGTATGTTACTCTGAAGTTACGAAAATTCTTCAGCTCTCAATCAACAGCACTAACACACGCAAACGGTTGTCTCTTTGCAAAAGAGTAGCTTTACGATAATTCCCATTCGTTGTTCGGGGCATTACATAACACCAGAAAATGTAAAGAACCACAGAATTTTACAGCATCAGCAAATGTACAGTGATCCAGAACATAAGCTACAGTCCAACGAGAACTAAAAAAGAAAAAAAAAGAAAGAAAATATAAAGTGACCCAGGACACCAACCACAGTCAAACGGAAAAGCCAGAAAAGAAAAAAAAACTGTTAAGTGACCCACAGCGCCAACCACAGCCAAACAAGAACAAGAAAAGAAAATGCGAAGTGACCCCCGAAGCCAAAACCTCATTCGAACGGAAGAGTCGGTAAGTGACCCACAGTCAAACAATAAACAGTAAAGATCAGAAAAATACTTTGAGACCCAACCACGATCAAACGGAAAAACCGGGGGGGGGGGGGGCAAAATGAAAGGACGAGACAGGAGCTACGATGACGTTTTGGGGCAGTACATCCGAAGGAACTTCTTGCAGCATTACACCCAAACGAATCAATCAACGATCGAAATTGTTCAAATAACATTTAGACACAGCTATAATCCATGAAGATCATCAATAGCGTCTATATGAGACATCTTTATCAAGTTAGCATTTGTTGGTGCAATGGAACGTTTTTGAAAAACAATTTACGTAGTTGATATTATTTGCTTATGCATGATCTACGAAATGTCTTAGAAATGGTTTGTAAAAATCTAACTTTGTTATCGAGATACTAAAACATTTTGGCCATCCTCAAATGAAATTTGGTCTTAATGGCCGCCATCTCTAGAAGTTATAATACACCGACATACTCTTACAATAAAACTTATTCACAAACTTTTATGACATACTCTTACTTTGGAGTGCAAAGGAACTCACAAAAAAATAGGTTGAAGTTCTTTAGTTATTTTAGCATTGTAAAAAAAAGTTGTTTTTAAAACAAACCATGTCAGTTCAAAGACGTGCAAATTGAAAACCACGATTATGTACTGGAGAGAGAAACAACTATTTTTTTTATAGCAGACAACAGATGACACGTAAATAACAGTAATGTTCTTCTACAGTAGCATACAAGCTTTCAGAACTCTGACGTGGTTTTTTTATAAACGAAAACGTGAGAAAATATAAATAAAAATAAGCTTACTTCATAGCATTAAATTATAGCGTCTTAAAATTCCACTCAAAAAAGGTTTTGCTCACGAACTTATTTTTAAGTCCTATTATCTTGTGCAAGAACAGTTGAACATATTCACAGTTTTGCTAAGAATTGTCAATTCAAGAAAATTTGTGTTTTGCGCATTTGACACGCCTGAATAAATGTCATAACTCTATGAACAAAACGAGGCACGAGCCCCGGGACGATAGTTAACTTTTGAAGTTGGAATAATACAATACAGCCAACAATCGTTTTTCATCGGAGGTAAGCTTCCTGTACTGCTTTGATTATTGCTTCAAAAAATTATTGAATGTATGAAGTTTTTGTAATACACATTTTGTTTTTAGAAAATAATATTGCATTTTTATTTTGAAAAATATCAATCTAATGACAACGTCACTGACAAAATAGGCGGCGAGAGGGCTGTTTTAATGGTTGTGGCCAAATAGGCCACTGAATAAGGCCTGGACAACTTATGTAGTGCATTCGGGGAAGAGTGATAGAGGTCGTAAACAAATTTGGTGTCAACATTTGCTACTTTCACTCTTTGGAATGGCGATTTTGCTAGTGAACATTTCGTTTATCCGATTGGCACTGTTTTCTGCATCCCATCGCCAATTAGACAACTATATTGCCAAGTGTCCTTCGTTTACTTCTACAATCAGTTCTCGCTGACTTCACTATAGTCGTCTTCAAAGATGAAATAACTAAGTGCGTATCCAAGGATCTTCGCGACTTTCTCCTACTGAATGCACAAATGCAAGGCAGTCAGAAATCCATCATCGAAGACACAACTTCCATCAAAGATTTTATGCATCAAAATAAACTCGGCTGGCACAGTATTTTTTGGCCCTGGGTAAGATGAATTCCGATGGGCACGGAGTAAACAAGTCCACATTCTAAGGTAGGTGAGGAAAACATCTTTGAGAAGTTAAACGCATATGGAATGCTTTTTCTTATATAGTTGGAACTGTTTTAGCTCATTTGGCGATCAAAATGGTTCCGGGCCTGCTTAATTGGATTACACTCGTCAAAAACCGTTTTTTTTTTTTCAATAGCATTTAAAACGTTCTAACATATTCAAAGTTTTTTTTAGAATCAATAACCTTTCTGTTTCGGGACAGAAAAAATTAGAAGGGGGGGGGGGGGGAATAATCGAAAATATAAAGCACACTCGAAAGAAAAAAAAAAACTGCCATAGTATGAAAAATTCTAAGTGAACGGTGTCAGAATTGCTAGCCAATAACTTACTCTGCAAATACAGATTTTAAGTTCTTAATGTTTGGTTTGCTCTAAAAGAAATGCATTCTCTCAAGGCCAGACCTCTTCTTATCAGAGCCAGACTAAGTTGCTCATTGAGGCTATTGAACAATTCAGCACAATCAAACAAAAAACAAATCTACGTGTATAGTATGCTGCCGTGCTAACACAAAAGTCGTTTTCTGATGCAATTTTTGTCAAAATTGAGTTATGGTCGTCAGATGGTTCTTTGTCACATATTTCATCTAAATAGAATGTTTTATGGTCATTTGTCTGAGGGAAATATTTTTTAATTTCTTTTAATCAAAATCTGAATCGAATACATGGAGGCACACAAATTTAGACGGAAAATTCTCATTTTGAACTCAACTGCAGGTAGGACTTTTGTGCTTAGCACGGCAGTATAGTTCCAACAAGATGTCTGATCTTAGACGGGTTCATTTCTTCTTAGGGAAGGAATTCTTACTTTGGCACAAGGTCAATAGCTATCGCAGTACGTTATTGACAAAGCAAATACACATTTTCCTCACCCGTATTTTAACTATTGGAATAGTTTCAAACATCCTTCCATCGGAGTTCAACTTATCAGAGTGTACAATACAACTTATCAGAACTTATCTATACCTTTACTTATGAGACCCTTTATATAATACCGTAATAGATTATACACTTAAAACAAAGAAAATAACTGTAGAACTGTATTTTTTATTTTTACCTCTGAACAAGAAGTCCTACTCCGATGGGAACGGCGAGTGATGCCAGAGATGTAAGAATATTGGTAAAAGGAATTTTAATAGTGCTGCCCTCCACAATGGTCTTTCCTAATGTAAATAGCCACAGTGGAAGAGTGCCTAAAAATAAGATAAATAACAAAATTGACTTTTAATTATTTTACTAAAATAGTATTAAGTAAGTAAGAAAAGAAAAATATTTTTCGCTAAAAATATTAATAATTCATCGGGAAATTGCAAATAAGTCATAGAAAAAATCAAGAAAGATTTTTATTATTAAACTGCTTGTTAACTTTTTTTTTTCATGCTGCTTGTTATGGTTCCTTTCATGGAACCTATGCTCGCTGGGACATGTAACGGGTAATTGATTATTCACACATTATAATACTAGACTTTACTATTCTAATTACTACATTTACTATATACATAATACTATATATAAGACCGAGTGTGTCGCCAATGCGCATATCTCCGGAGTTCGTTCCGATCTCCTCTGTTCTGAGAGGACGTTTTCCCCAGTGACCTCAGAGGCTTCGACGTCACTTCCGATTACGATAGCGGAGTTCGATATACCATACTGCTGTTGATAATTAAAAACATCTTGGACGCAAATATTGCTGAATGGTTTTAACCAACACCCGGGGACGTTGTTTTAACATGGACGCTCAAAGAAAGCATGATTCAATGAATGATTTTACATAGAATCTAGCCAAAAGAGTTAGTTCTTCCGAGATCAAATTTTTCTTAAAAAGTCATTACAGGATTAATAAAATAACCTTTAAAGCCACTTCTTGGTAACATTGTGCTTTTAATGTACTAGTTTTACCGAACGCTAAGTTTTGTTTGAAAATGAAGCTTTACAGGAGCAAGTAATAACAAACTAATCAAACCGCGTGTATTTGCTTAAAACAATGGCCAGTTAGTTACTTTTTTGTTTCGCTGAAGTTTTGTTTGAAAATGAAGCTTTACAGGAGCTAAGATTTTCAAGCAATAACAAACTAATCTAACCGCGTGTATTTGCTCATAACAATGGCCAGTTAGTTACTTTTTTGTTTCGCTGAGACAACTCAGCTTTAGGAGAAGTGAGATTTGAAGAAAAAAAAAAACTGAGCTGAATTTCAAGCCCAAAAATATTTTTTCAAGATAAGTGAAAAACATTTGAGTTGATGGGCTCTTTTATGGAGTCAGTTCATCTAGTTTATTTATTTGTTTAAACTTTCATTAGATTTTGTTCTTTAAACAATCAACATAATTTGTCTTTTTCAGTAATCAAGGACTACTTGTTCAGTTCAGCACACTGCGTATGATGTAAAGGTAACTTTCTTAAATATGACGGGGGAAGGTCCTTCATCAACCAAAACAGTTTTAATGATCTAGCTGCACTAAAATATTAAGAAAATAACTTTCACCTTTGTGTGGAAATTAAATGTAAATAAACAAGTTTTTATCGCGCAAATTTTCAAATTAAATTGCATACATACATGTGCTTCAGAGTTACGTACAAATGACTCAATTCACTCATATATTTACGCTGATCAATTTTGATTTCCCAACAGGTAATATTTAAATAAGGAAAATAAATGGTTAAAGCTCAGCGCCAGGTGTTAGGTTGAAAATGATGTGGTGATATTTCTAAGAACTGCTGTAAATATCTTGTAAATAAATCTTGTACAGAAAACGATTTAGGGTACATTTCAAAACGTAACTAGCATTTGGTGACCCGAACGTGACATAAAACACTTTTCAGTTCTGGGCCATGTATTTCGAGTTTTATCTCACTAAAAGTGACTCACCAAAGGCTGCAAGAGTACTAAGAAATGTCATTGCAATGCTCAAGTTCAAATTCCCGCCCAGCAAGAGAGTCCACATATTACTGGCCCCTCCTCCTGGACTGCTACCGAAGGTGAAAAGGCCTAGGCGAAGGACAGGGTCATCGAATAAAAGAAGGCCGACGCCATAAGACACCTAATCAGAAAGATATAAAAATAAGGTTAGATAAAACAATTAAGAATACCATGCTTGTATTTTCAATTCTTAATTTTACTCCTTTTGATTGCGAATCTAACATGTTAAGGCTGTATTATAACTTTCAGTATTTCTTTGTTACTGTATGGCAACAGTAACGATGTTTATATTTAAAACACCGAACGTTGAGTTTGTTTGAATAAAATTTCGTATCAAATTAATTGGTCTTCAAAATAACGTCATCAGTGTCGCCCAATTTTTTATGAAAATTAAAACATTCACTAAAAATCTCCATCACATAATAAGGAAGCAGATCCTAAAACTCCCAAAATTAAGACAACCGTTCAAAATAAGGACCACAATTCCTATAATATTCCATTATAAAAATACAACTGTTCTTAAAACCTTAACAATTTCCATTAGAATAAAATGATATTTAGTTCCTAAGCAAGGAAAACAGACCCTAAAATGTATTATCATAAAATGGACTACAAGTATTGGAAGTTCACGGAATGGTTCTGAAAATTCCCAACATAAAATGGCTAACATGCATTAAAAAATTCCACTGCAAAAAGAACAAGAAAGGTTTGTTGTAATTAAAAGCTTTCAAAAGAAGACATATTAATCGCATTTTCAATTCAAGTCATCACATAAAGCATTTATATCTAAATGGAACTCCAGTAAATAGCAGTAAGACATAGAGAGTTATAGTGAGTGTGTGTGTGATCCAAGACTTAAATATTCAGAAGTTGAACACTCCACGGAGGATGATGATGATGATGTCGTGCCTCGTGCTCATGATTTTATGAGTTGTTAAATTTTGTCATAGACGCCAATGATAGTTCCTTTAAGATCTGTGTTGAATTCATAAAGCTTTATTTACTCCGATGTCATGCAGAGAAGCCAAAATGACATAGTAGCTAAAAACATGGGATTTTGTTTGCTCTGTGTCTATATAGTTGTCGCTTTATATATGTTTCTTACCAGCTGGTTCAATTTTCATCCAATCCAGTTCTTAATTCACCCATATTGTGTTTGTCATTTCTCAATTACAGTGGTAAACCAAATTAGTAGTCCCATAACAGTTGCGTTGAAAAATCAACTGTTAGAGCTGAGAACATGGTATATAATTTTACGAAATGGTTTACATTTGATTGAAATGTGACTTTGATTGTGACATATATGACTAGAAAAAGTGGCACCCACATACAAACAGCAATGACGTTTTTTCTCGACTTCGAAAATTATATCTTTCACATAAAAATGTATAATTTACCTTTTTAAGCTGACTTTCACTAATTATGTTTCTTTTTTTTTTTTTTTTTACAATTAAGAAATTGGAATTCGTTGAACTCCAATTGCTAGCTTATATTAGTTTCTCCAAATTAAAAATTTTCTAGTTTAAACTCTTAAAATAGTTTTCCTAACTTAAATAAAAATAAACCAAGCCACTGTAAGAAGCTTATACTCAACAGTAGAAAGATTAAGTAATATAGTAAATGTAACCCAATAATATAACATTAATAATTACATGCAATCAATTTCATGGTATTAAAATAGAAGCAGATTTGAAAGTATATGGTTATAACCAGAAAAGTTATAATTTTGTGAAATAAACTATAGTTTGGGTAAAACTAACCTGGCAGCATTGTGAAGGCTACGCAGATTCTAATCACAGCATTACGACTCTACCAGGCTAGGTTTGCGATTGCCTCTACTATATTTCAACGTGAAATCGCACACTAAACTATTTGCTTCAAAAAAAAAAAAAAAATCGTACTCACCAGAGGCATTACGACGAACTGGCATACCAGTCCTACAGCAGGTCCTACAGGTCTCTTTAGAACATTCTTAACTACGGTGATATCTAAAGCACATCCCATATTGATGTAATTAATCGACACCACCACTGCTACGAATGCTATGAAGATTTTATTGAGAATTTTGTCTTCCCTGAGAACCGTAACAGGCAATGATGGAGACAATCGGTTCCATGAAGTTGAGTTTTTCAGCAACAAAAACACGCTGCCAAATCCCAAAAAGCGGCCTCGCACTTCAATTGTACCATTGCAAAAGACGTCATCGCACGTGAAAGAATCTTCAAATAGACGAGCTTGTAGAATATCTTGAGGTTCAGCAGCTGTTGTTAGATTCTTATATTCGTGAAAGTCAAACTCTGTCATTACCACACTGACGTTGATAGAACTACCCATGTGCAGGTCTTCTACGAACGGTGGTTCAAATGAAACATGCAAGCCATTTGTTGCTTTAATGAAATAAGCAAAAACCAGGACAAAAATTCCGATATCCATTTCAGCCAACGGTTATTAATTAAAATATCAAACTTAGAACAGCTATTTGTGATATTCAACAAATCACAAGACAGGTCACACAGTCGATGAACAAAGCAAAATGCCATTGACCCTTAGAGCGAAGACATAAGTGAAGTTTGATAATCCAATTTTATCAAAATGAAATTTAGTCCATTGGTTAGAAAATATTTTACACATAGTAAAAAATACATTCTGAGTTATAGCATTAAGTTACATAATTGAGCGTAAGAAATTATTTTAATTTCGAACAAAATGCTTGCATGTTCTTGAAAAAAAAAAGGTAAGAGACATACCGCAAAATAGCATTTCAAATTGATTTATGAAAGAATGCGAACACCGGGTTTCGCAAGCAGTGGATCGGCCATAACTGAACGGAGGTAACCCTTATTATTCTCGTTTTCCCGTGGATATGTTGACATCGATATTTGTTCAACGAACACCGGAAAAGCAGAATATTCGCACAAAAGCTCGGTAATAAATTCAGGAAGCTCTCTTTTCGTGGAAATGCGGCCTACTGATTACGGTATCATTCCGATTTGACATTGCAGCCTCTTTGTTTTCCAGGGAACAACCTAATTTTATCAACTTTTTATCCCGCAGCGATAAGAAAATATTGTTTCAGTTGGAGTAGAAAGTCATTCTTTTTCCTGACTTGTTTATCTTCTGTGTTAGCTTACCTCTGACAGTTCTTTGAGTATTAAAAAGAACAAACCGGTCCGTCATCTCGTTAACCTTGCAAACTCTTATTAAAGGTTTCGTCATCAAAGATGGTAATTTGGTAAAAATAGCTTACTTCTTATTTTTTAATAATAACTCTCAACTGATTACTGCCACGTTCTTTTCAAGAATTTCGAAAAGACTCATAGAATTCGAACATTTATTTATTTATTTTTTTTTAAGAAGAATAACATGCTATGCATCCTTCGACATTTTCATCAGAAAAAAAGAAAAAAAAAACATTCCGTTCAAAGGCATGGCAAAAAATTTCTGAGAAGAGACGGGCGGAACCCCAAACGAAAACAAATGAATCCTGATGCGAAAGACAGGCCCGTCATTTGGGATATCCGTCCAAATTTCAAAAATATAACATGTTTATGCAATTTTGCATGTATTTCGATATGGTTTTCTTATAAAATGCATTTATTACTATATACCCTTTATCTACCAACTCCGGAATAAATGTAAATAGCGGGACTGGCTTAAAAGATAGAAATTTAGAAAAGTTGAACACTTTTTTCTTTCTTTTTTACAAACTTATCATTACGGATTAGAGTTGAAAACTGTTAAAACTTTATGAAGTTGTAGAAGTTTCTATAAAGACCTTCCTCATGCCTTTAAATTTTAAGAACAGTATAATTCACAGAAAATTTTGGCCACCATGTATTATTGAAGGGTTGCCCATCCCCAGTAACGGATCTACGATTTTTCCGAGCCGGGGTAAAACTTGAACTTGAAGCTGCAACCCTTACCCATCCTCATTTTTACATTGAGTGACAACGAAAAAAAAATTAATTTGAATTTTGACCTCTTGAATTCAAATTATGTTTTTCGCAATCACGCGTCTGTTTGTGTATGTAGGCGTGTATGTTTATGTATGTGGGGGGGGGGGGTATGTGTGTTTGTGTGTAGGGGATATGTGTATGTGTGAGTAGGCATGTGTGTTTATGTCTGTGTGCAGGTATGAGTGTGTGGGTAGTTGTGTGTAGGTGTCTGTATGTATGCGTGTGTGTGTTTGAGTTGTGTGTATATGTTTGTGTGTGTATGTGTTTGTGTATGTGTTTAGACGCATGTATGTGTTTGGTGTGTGTGTACGTTCGTGTATGTATGCGTGTAAGTGTAGGATATTGAGACAACTTGGAGACGGTTTTCGCTAGAGGAGTAGCATCGTGAGGAGCCGATCGACTGTGGTGCTGCAGAGGGTGCTGGCGGGAAAATAAAATGACAGGACGCCAAAAACAGTCAAATGAAAGCAATAAGCAATCGTGATTGATCAAAAACCCCACAGAAATAGCTTGCATTCATCCCCCCTCCCATTCCAAAGATGTTGTTTCCCTCCTTCAAAGTACAACGGCGCCCCCCCCCCCCCTCTTTGGGCATCCCTGACTATTGTAATTGAAAAGCTGTTTGCAGTACTTTATCTTTTTTCAAAATAACATATTGGTCGAAACTTGCAAAGGGATAATTTTACAGTGCCGTAAAAATTTCACGTTAGAAATAATTTTAAAGCACAACTTTATTACAACAGTGGAAATTCATTTCGGTTCTCAAGGACAGTCACACGACTTCGCATACAAAAATGCAGTGCAAAAACACTTTTTGGAAATTATTTTTACTCTCCCCAGAGTTTTGAAATATATTATGTTAAACTTTCTATAGAACGTAATTAATTCAACACAATGTAGAATAATTATCACAACTCTCTCTCTCTGATGCAGAAAAAATAAATCTGTCGAGAAGATCAAAAAAAAAAAAATCATGGACTTCAGTCCTAAGTCATTCTAATTCAAAAATTCATAGCAAATTACACTAAAAATCACACTATTCTTTTCGGAATTTTTAATGGTTTCTTCATAAGATTTTTTTTTTTTCAGTGGAAAATGTGGAATATTGAGTAGAATCAAAACTGAAAGCATTTTCAATAGCAGACATTTTTCAAAGCATTTAATTAAAATACTCACCAGAACCAGAACCTTCACCAAAATGAACTAGATAATAACTAAAGATCAAGAAAACAAATGAGTGTTTTAGACGTTCTCTTTGTGTATTTCTTTTCACCATGCATAAACAATAAAAAATGGAAGCCCATACAGTGAATAAAAGATTCTTTTTAAAAAAATCAGGCATTTATTTGGAATAAAAACGATATTTTATGAAATTGTCTTGCTTTTTAAAGCAAACGATTTTAACTCATGAATTGAATGTTAAAAGTTTTAGATCACATTTTATCGCGTTTCATTTTCGGATTTAGTTTTGCTTTTGCTTGAAAGCTAAAAACTAGTTGTCCTTATTTAGAGAACGCCTGATAATCATCATCTGGTTTAATGACATCAATCGGTATAATAAGATACAAGAGTGATCAAGATAAAAACATGAATAATGTATTAAAGACAAGAAAACATTCAAGATTTGTTTTTAACGTTGTGTTAATAAAAGAAAAATATATATTCAGTTGACTTTGTTCTCAGTTACTTCAATCGCTTCAAACCTGTTACATTTGAGTTTCCATTCCTAAAAACATGTGTGATAAAAATCACAGATTTTTTTTAAAAGTTAACCCAAAATTAACGTAAAAAATATCGTATGAAATATTTTTATTATTTGTTCATTTATTTCTGAATTTGGTCAAGCTTTTCGCAGATCGGTTGCGGTTCGTCGAACCAGCAACTGAAAGTCCCTGATCTAAAAAAACTAATAACACAAAAAATTATTTTTTACTCCAAGTTCTATGTATTCGGAATATATTTTTTTCTTTCTTTGTGTAAGAAATTAAAAAATATATGCATTAATGATACAAACCGAAATGCATAGAGATTGGTTGATATATTTCGCTATGTTCTCAGTGTTCCAATAACGTCAAACCTGTTAAAACTTAGAAATCGAATCAATTGAAATTCAGAAGGAAAAAAAAAACAATTAAAACCAAAGCCAAGCTTTAATTCAATGTGTAATCTTTATTTCTTTCTAATATCGCGAATTGGCTACTAACGAGTGGCGTACACAAGAATTCTTCAAGGGGGTGGGTAGTCCAGGATCAAAGGTCCACCATTGTGATATTATACTTCAACACGCCGCCAAACATATTCTTTTGATTTTACAGATTGTCGGCAACAAAAAACAGTGAAAAATAAATCATTGAATGATTACTTAACATTAATTAACAAAATAAATTATAACAACAAGAACTCTATTAAAATGCCAGAAGAATGTGTATTTACTAATGTATATATATGAATGTTTCACAAAATCATCATTACAGAACAATTTATGTTTGCATACATTTCGATTTTGCAGAGGAAGAAAGTGAGAAAACAAATTTTAGTTTTTCATATTAATCTGAAATCATTGTTACCTTTGTTTGGAAATATTTTATGCACTACATACATGGGATTATCATCAATCAAGGGCGATGAGAGGGGTCCGGACCCCTGGACCCTCACCTTGTGTGCGCCACTGCTACTAACCATTCGCAGACGTAGTATAACCCCCCAAAATGACATCTAGTCTTACGTGTGCCGCAAGAAAGGACGTATGCCACAGGCAGATAATTTTGACGCCCAGTTTCCACCAGAACGAGGCATCTGAACTCTCTTCGATGCGAAATTGCACAACGGGTTTAATTTTACCGAGGACATTCAAAGCCAAACGAATAATCAAGGAATATTTTAAACGCCACATAATCATACGACATAGGTATTGACGATTTTCTGCATTTCGAAAATCCACCGACAAAAACCTTGGTCAAAGGTGTAGAACGACAACGCTTTACCATTATGTCAAGCATCATCTCCCACCATTGGAAGCCTACTTTTATTTTAAAAACATTTTTTAAATAAAGGCAGTTATATATTACAAAACAAATTTATTTCACTGCAATTTTTTTTTTTCATTAACTGAAAATTGCATTCGATCTATTTTAGCCTTTGAGATCGTCTACAAATGATGTCACGGGTGTTGGGGGGGTCGTGAAATTGAAATTTGCGACAAGTGAAGGGTGGAAGGAGTAACAAGAAAGGAGGTATCATACACTTTTTATAGTGATATGTTTATGAGAAAAAGCGAGACTTGTCTCGCCAAAATTAATATCAATTACAAATATCGACCGATTTGTATTACATTTTTTGCAAAAATTTTTGTTAAAACCAGAAGCGTACCTAAGAAGCCCAACACCCCTGGCGAACTTAAGAAATTGCCCCCCCCCCCCGCCAATTTCTTAACCACACGGGAAGTCACCGGAGGTCATTGTAACCTCCCCCCTCCCAAAAAAAGAAAAATTTTTTTTTTTTTTTTGGAACATTTTTATCAATTGATTCGACAAATAGGAGACAGCGTTATAATTTTTTTTCTTATTTTCTGTTCTAGAATTGTTTTTGGGATGCCCAATGTTTCTTCTCAGAGATGTTATGTATGTATGTACACTTGTTCATTCTCGAATTTTATCATTCGGTAAAATGGGATTTCATTCTGCAAATTTAGAATTTTCTACTTCCCATAAGTTTTAGTTCTCTCCCTACCATTTCACATAAATTCAATAAAACCAATAACATTTGCATTTTGTTAATGAATATAAATATATAGAGATTCACCGAACATTCGGTTGGTATTCGGTATACTGTATATTAGGCAGGAAAACCTAATATTTGGTTTGGCCGAATACTTTAATATTCGGCAACCGAATAGTAAACAAATTCGCATATTTGACAATTAGTAAACAAACGCATTTTTTTTCAATGAATGAAAGTTATAGTGTAGTGCCATAGTACAAAATGATTTTAAATTGTTACTTACTAATATCTCACATTCAAAATTCTAATTTTAATTTTAGACTAGCTGCGTCACCCGGCTTTGCACGGTTCACCTCGAAAATAAAAGTTATGTCAAGTGACGCGAGTTCAACACTCAGGCTTGAACCAAAAAAAAAGTCAGTGAAATTTTGCGGCAGATTGCAGAAAACCCCAAAAAGTAAACATTTTAACTCCCCTGATTACAGGAAAAGCCTCAAAACCAAAACAAGAATTTTACCTGTTCATATTCGAGAAAAAAAAAATGGCAACAGATCTTTCATCTCAATGATTTTCTTCACCGCTATACATTTTAATAAAAGCGTTGTTGCGGAAAGTTGCGATGAAGCACTGAATAATAATTTGAATGGAGGAAAGCCTTCGAAAAATAGGGATTGTATGTCGAAATCCAAGCTTCATAACTAATAGTTTTTAATTGATATCTCCGCTAATTATTTTGCGGAGGATTATGTTAAATAGCCAAACATGAAGACGGGAAGATTATGAATCCATCGATATCTGGTTCGATGGTCAGTTCACTGTCGTTCGGGAGAAGAAGCTTGGACATACATAGATACGCTCAGTTTTTAATTATATAAGAGATAAAACACTTGGATGTTAAATCATCATTTACTATTATCGATTGTTCAGTACTAACCAGGAAACCACATGATCAAGGAAATTCGAAAAAAAAATCCAAATTGGTAGCATTTGAAAGAGCATCAAAAAACATGTTCACGGCAAAAAATATTTAGTGTCCTCGTGACCTTGTTATCGAAATATAAGGCCTTAAAAGTTTGCCGAAATGTTATGTGAATTCGACAAATATAGCGAGTTTCGTTCAGAAATGGAAGGTACGGCGCGAATTCAAGACCTGCATCTGACAAGGCATCTCACATTTTTCAAATTCTATATACATGTGATCAAAGGGGGAAAAAATCTTTTTTTTTTTTTTTTTAAATCAGTCGAATTTCTGCCCTCCTGGCTGCTGCGCCCCGGCGAGAACCACTCTTGCCAATTCCTAGTTACGCTACTGGTTAAACCGAACATTTTTACATTAATGAAATTATTTTTCACGTCATTTTGGAATTACTGTATGCGGCGATCATTTCCATGTCTACTTTTGGTTGGAGAAGGCAAAATAAGTCGTTTTTTGCTCGGAAATACACGATCGGAAATCTGAAATGGGTTGACGGTTGTGCGTGGCGAAGTGTTGCATTGGAAAGGAGGAACCTGTATAAGGTTGCGTACGGAGGTGTTATATTTTTGTCTGCACGTTCGACACATGCGGAGGTAACTCTACTGATTTATTTCTTATTAGAACCACATTCGGTAAGTCCCGTTATTCTTTTTATTATGAGAGTTCAATATGAAAAGTTCGACCAAAAGGAAAGTAGAGAATGTTGAATCTGCAAGTAGCAGAGAAAAGAAATAAAAACTGACAATAACGTTTATGAACCGGCAATCAATATAGTAAAAAAAAACCAAAATAGCATTCAAAAATGGTTGTGAAACAATAAAACTGATAATAGCAGGCGTTGTCAACAAAATCCCCACAAATAACACTAAAACCCTCAATGAGCAACTAGACAAGATAATTGCCGCGGATGATACCATCAATCTCACAGGCAAACAAAACCTAGTAATCACAACAAAGAACTTAAATACAGTGATCAATATTTCTAAAACCAAAGAAATTTGCAACACGGAAATCATTACCAGAATAATTGACGAGACTGTAACCTCAAAGTACATAATCAAAAATGTCGACATAGAAATAAAATTGGAAGAAATAGCGAAATACTTGACACAGGGACAAAGTTCAAATAGCACAAATAATAAGGTTCAACAGGAAAGGATCCAAAGAGCCGATACCAGTTATTCTAGTCAAAGAGCTGGGGAAAACTGACAGAAAGGAAGTAAAAATCGGGAGGATCATATACAAAACGCAAAAATACATTGAGCAACCGAAAGTTTGCTATAACTGTCTAAAATTGGGACATCAAAAGAAAGACTGTAAGGGAAAAACAAAATGCATGACATGCGGAGGGGATCATGCTAACTGCGAAAATGACCCCAAATGTATAAGATGCGAAGGCAGACCTATCAACAGACAAAAACTGCCCAGTATACAAAGAAAAAATCAAAAAAGCCACCAAACACAATTAAAAACCGACACCCCTGATAAATCTTGGGCCAGCGTTGCCAAGGCAGAAGAACCTGCGAAGGGGCACAAGGTAAAAAGAAAAAATAATGCAAACATTACTATAACGGAACTTAGCGACAAATTAGATAGCAGAGATAAGGAATCAAAGAATTGAGAGCTGAAATCGAAAAATTAAAAGTCTTGATAACATTAACCATTCAAATTAAATCACATCAATGCGAAAGCTGCAACCTAAAAAGCGCGGAAATAGAGAAATTAAAAATAGAAATCTTCAAACTGAATAACTCAGTGACAAGCGAGGGATCACTCACCGAACTACCTTACTCGAGCCCATTCGAACAAAACGAATTTCACACAGAAGACATTGAATTGGATACGGAAGATATTTAGTCTCGCTGTTTTGTGTTCTGTTGTTTTTGTTGTCGTTATTATGTCGTCGTGGTCTAATTTTCTTCCTTGTTAGAACTTACGAGGACTTCTCGCCAACATTGATTTTCTCAAATACATTGTCGCTTGGTCCAACCCCCCCATCATCTGCATTCAAGATACATGGTTACCCGACAGCAAAATACCCGGACTTAAAGGATACACAGTTTACAGTAAGGAAAAGGACTTTCCCCATAAAAGTGGAGGAGTGTGTACATATGTCAAAGACAATCTACCCTCTTATAGTATTCCTTGCAATATCCATGGCATGGAATCCTTGATGGTCCACGTAGTTCTCCACAAAAGGACCTTTAAAATAATTAATTGCTATAGACCTCCAGGAGCATTCAATGACACGACGATCGGGAGCTCAACAATATAACCGACAAATTCTCAATCTTCGTCGGAGATTTTAATAGCAGAACACAAAGCTTGGGAGACAGATTTACCACCCCTAGTGGGAATAAGCTACACATATTGAACGAAAATATACCAACCAGAATAAATAAAGGCAAAGAAGATGGCATCCTAGATCTAGCAATAATAGAAAACAGTAATAATAAAATTTTTTCATGGATACGCCTAGATGAACATGGAAGCAGCGACCATTACCCATTCTTAATAAAAACAAACATAGAAAAGAAAGGTGAAACCTACATCATTAAATCGTACAAAAACTGGAAAAACATCACAGAGGATCTGAAAACAAACTTCCCGCGAACTCTCCACTAAATTCCATAGACACCAATACAACCACATAACCAAAAATATAAAAGAAACGATCAGACAACATTCTGTCAGCATAAGTTACAGAATAATGAACAACAACTTTTGGTGGAACCCAAAATGCGCAAAATTAAAAACAGACAGAGATAGGAAGAGAAACAAAGCAAAAAGATCCTTCTCTTTGGAGGACTGGATTAGCTACAAGAAAGCTAACGCCGTACTCAAACACTATATCAAAAAAGCAAGAAGAGAATACTGGAGAAAACAAAATTATAAAATAAACAGCTCCCAAGAGCTTTACAATACAGTTAACAGAATTTAAAAAAATCTAGAAAAGGAATACACAAACAACAACCTAACAATAGAAATCAATGGAACCAAGGTAACAGATATTCAAGAACAGGCAAATCTATTTGCGAGACATTTCTCTAACAGTGACAATACAGGAAAAACGGTTGACACAGTCAACATTTCTCAACAAGAAGGAGAACTTAAAATGTCTGAGGAAATTACCATTGACGAAATAAAAAAAGACTTAAAAACAACGAGAAATAAAGCCCCAAGCCCAGACCAAATCTCAAACAAAGTTCTTAAAATTCTACCAGATGAGGGATTGGAAGTGTTAAGAAACGTCTTTAATCAAAGCATACAAACTGCCAAAATTCCCGAAGGCTGTAAAATTTCAAAAATAGTCCCAATAAGAAACCTGGGAAAAACCCCAAACAGATCAACAATTATAGACCTATTGCACTAACCCAAAATATCAGTAAACTAATAGAGAAAATAATATTATACAGAATCAACAGAAGAAAAACTAAAGTGTTTCCAAACTACATAGTATGGCTTCGTCAAAGAAAGAGGCACGGAAGACTATCTTTATGACCTTTACAACTTAATTTATTACTTAAGGGGAAAAAAAAGATTTGTGTACGCCATCGCCATAGACATTAAAGGAGCTCATGACAACGTTTGGATTCCAAAGCTGATACAAAAATTCATACAATTCAAAATAGACTACAAAATTATAAAATGGATTCAAAATTTCCTCCACAATAGAAAGATAATAATAAGCTGGAACAACAGAAATTCAGAAAAGGCCATAATTAACCAAGGAATAGTACAAGGGTCAATTTTATCTCCATTTCTATTTAACTGTTTTATTTCCGACATTGGAAATTATATAAAGAAAGGTAGAATATTCTGCTATGCAGATGACATGACAATCATTGTATCCGGGAAGAACAAAAAAGAAGCAGAGGAAAAGCTAAACCAAAACTTATTATCCCTGGAACAATGGAGTAAGGAAAACAAAATAACTATCTCAACAGAAAAAACCGTCTTAATTGACTTCTCCCCTAAAAACGAGAAAAACTCCACAAAATTAACTTACAGGGAACAAGCATCAAGTGGACAACAAATCACAAAATCCTATGAGCATATTTTCAAAACACCTAAAGTGGCAATGTTCATACGAATTACCTAAATGGAAAAATGAAGAAAATGCTACATGTAATAAATTGGCTTGGGAGCATTCAATCTGGCGCTAGTTACGCTAATATTCTCAACGTCACAAAGCAAACAATTATAGCTAAGCCAACTACGGAATTACGATCAGAGTCAAAGATACAAAAATCGAGTCAAAAACAAATCGAGACAACAGAAAATAAAGCTGTACGGAAAGCACTAGGGGTTAATACCTTCGCTCCAAACAAATTAATCAGGATCATTACAGACACAGAAAACATAGAAACCCGCATCAAATGGAATTACATAAAATACATCAGCAAACAAAAATTTAAAAAGAATAAAAAATATATCAGTTCAATCAAAAATTTCCAAAAAAAAAAAAAACAACCACACGTTAGAAATAGTCACTAACCTTGAAAAAACAGAAAGAGAAACCACGGCGAACGAAAACTACATATGCAAAGAATACATAAAATCGGAAACAAACAACATCAACATCGAGTACATCCTGAATAACAAAGAATTTCAAAAACCAAACCCAGACTACGTCATCAGGCAGACCTTCGAAGAATTCAAAACACACAACACCCCAATTATAACATCTGGGCCACTGATGGTTCAAAATCAAATAATACAGCATTCTCTATCTATAACAAAAAGGAAGGATTAAAAAGGAAAATAAAAATCCCACCCATCTGTTCAGTTTACACGGCGGAACTAGGGGCTATCTGGTACGCTGCTAAATTCCTTATTAAAAATGACTCAACAAATATGATTTTATCCGATTCCCTAAGTGCCATTACAGCACTAAAAGAAGAAAACGAAAACGAAGACCTACTGGTATACAACACAAGACACCACTTATCGGAACTCTCAAAAAAGAACAAAATCAAAATAGTATGGGTCCCTGGCCATAAGGGAATTCCAGACAACGAAGAAGCGGACAAACTAGCCAAAGAACCAGAGTCATGCTCTCAAACACTTATGTCTCCTATCTGTACATGGAATGACACGCGAAATTATATAAAAAAAGAGAGGAATAAAGAGTTGCAAATCATATGGGAGAGATCAAAATATTTCTCCAAATACAAAAACATTGTAAACTCGATCAATGAAAATTATAAGTGGATCAAGAACAGAAGCGAAGAAACAAAATTGAATAGAATCCTAACCGATTCCTTCTTAACTAAAGAAAAACTATTTAAACTAAGGAAATCAAATACCCCCATCTGCGAGACCTGCCAAAAAATTGAAAATACTCAGCACGTAATATGGAATTGTAGTAAAAACATTGAACAAAGAAACTTTATTATAAAAACTATAAAGGCTAATAACTTATGTTCAAATGACATTTTTAGTCTGGATTTGCTTAAGGATCCAAGATACGGAAGGGCTATCCTCGCCCTCTTCTGATCCTGTCCTCTCTTTGCTCTACTTTAATACTGTCAGATTACTTCAGTCATTTGCATATTATACTCATATTAAATCAATTGCTTCATCCATCAAAAAAAAAAAATAAATAAATAAAAAAAAATAAAATAAAATAAATAAATAAATAAATAAATAAATAAATAAATAAATAAAATATATATATATATATATATATATATATATATATATATATAATTCTAAGCAATTCTTGATATATTTAAGACGGCTATAAAAAGATCTGCCTTAACACAACTGTTTTTAATTCAAAATAAGATATGAAAGGGAGGCAAAGCGCTCTGTACGCAGTCCTCAACATTATTTTCTTCCGGGACCGGAAGAAGAAGAAGAAATACACGATCATTCTTATTTTCCGTATTTAATTGCGGTTTTTTAAAAGTTTGTTTTGCTCCCGTCGACTGTTATTAATAGACCCTGGGTTTAATACAAGTGCATTTAGATTGTTTATATTCATGCAAATGAATGCATCGAAAAGACCAAATTTCCCTAAAAGATGTACATTTCTGCATTTCCCCCTTGCTTTTAGATGTTTTTATTATTATTAATTCACACGCTTTTATTAGCTTCTCCTGTATGTATATAGCAACGGAATATTGCAACTCAAATTTCGTCTACTTTCTGCGATTGGATTCTTTTGAAATTTGGCATGCGAACTCAGACCAGATGACAATGCAATGTTCTACGATCAAATTAATTAATTATTAATTTCAATTTTAACCAATATTTTTGCAAAAATCCATTAATATAAGTACAAAAAATGCTCACAAAAATTTAAATTAAATACCGATAGAAGCCCCTGATTTTTCTGCATCAGATAAAATCTGTCCCAATTTAATTAGAATGTGAATCATAATTGTTTTAAACTAATTTCATGCCAAAATGTACCTAAGCCTTCAAATGAAAATTTATTGTTGAACAATGATTTTATTAAAATGTACCTCAAATTTTTAAAATAATATAAATATGATTTCCACACACATTATATCGATGACTGGTATGGATTATGGATTAGACAATTATTCGACAGATAATTCATCGGAGCAGTTGAACGCTTTTAGAGCTCGACTGTTACACTTTAAGGAGTATCGTTCATCTTTTTTGAGTTTGAGAGATCCCTCTTTCAAATGTTGCCCGAGCCCTTTAGTCGGTTTGGGAGGGGGGGGGATTTCATGCATATAGAAAATCTAGAATTATGTTAAAATAAATGTTTTTTTTCCCGCAAAACAAGTAAAACTAAAAAAAGAAAATAAAATAATAGTTAAAAAACTAAAAAAAACATGCTTTTGTAGCAATGTGAACTAAAAAAGTAATCTCTGGATGTTAACAAAAAAAAAAAAAAACACGCTTTTGTAGCAATGTGAACTAAAACGTTAAAAATAAAGTTTTGATGGAAAGTATAGTAAAATAATGAACGTTTACAGTTAACTTCAATGTAAAATAAGCGTGGGGGGGGGGGGAGGGCTTCGTATCAGTTGTATTAAATTTCTTCCATTTGCTGTTCTTGCAAAAATGGAAATAGACAAGCACTACATGGGATTTTTAGCTTTTTAAACTATTATTTTATTTTTACATAAAAACCAGCGGATGGGAATCAACCAACCAGTCCGACAACTTGTTAATGGCAGGACTTACAGGAATCTCTAACTTACCTTTCTTTTCTATATATGAACAATTTTTTTTTCTTTTTTTTGTTCAAAGACTTAAGAGACATCACAGAAACCTGTTAAAATCACTTTATTACGATCTTCAACTCAACAGTAACAAGTTCATCAGAGGATTTACCCCTCTCTTGTCTCAAGGAGTAAGGAGTTTCTCTTTTCAGACGATGTACACCTTTCTATTTCCAGATATAAATTTGTTTCAGTTTTATAAAATTTTAGCAGTGCTGTGGAAAAGAAAAACATTGGGCAGAGCCCAGCTTTTTACAGAGTAGATGTCATTGTTTGACAGTCTTTTTTTTTCTGTCAAAAAAGGTCAGTTTAATATCAGTTCCCAACCTTTTTGGGCCCTTTACTCTACCTAGAGGTTACCTGTACCTATTTTTGCCCCCTCCCCTCCCTCTTTTCTAACTTGAAAAAAGCATAAGCTGGCGAAAGTGAAATACTAAAATGCAGTACTAAATATATGCATGCCTAATTTTAATTTGAAATAAAGTGTGTATAATAAAGCAATTTTATTCAATCGCTCTTAAGCTTAAAAGATAAATGAAATACTTTTTTTTTATGCTTTTCTCTTCTTTCTTTTTACAAAATGAACTGATAACTATTTGAAGGGCAATACATCACTAAGATTATTGTCCTACGTTTCAAAAAGGGAACTAAATTTTTATGAAAATATTTTCCTTTTTAAATTGAAATCTGGGAAAAATTAAAAACACTAACACAGTAAATTTAGAAATTAAATTAATTACCAACAGATTAAATTGAAAAATTCATAAATTTTCCCGATGAATCTATATAAATAAAACAAAGAATATAGGGGAAAGAGGGATAAAACCGGGACCCTAAGGTTTGCAGGCTTCCAGAAATCAGTTTTTAGCATAAAGGAACAAAATTTTGCAAAAGTATGCACTACTTATCTATTAATGCAATCACCGTTTCAAAACCATAAGTGTTTTTTTTTTTTTTTAATTATTATTATTTCATTTTATTTTGGTTTTTTTCTTTTTACAAAAACTTTTAATTTGGGGTAAAATGACTTTAAAAACCGGGTAAAATGACTTTTTTTTTTGTAAAAAAAATGTCATTTTACCCGGTTTTGCCCAACTATTGGAGTAAAACCGGGTAGACAAGTTATTGCTATGAGAAAAAAAAAATTTCCACAAAATTCAAGTTTTATTTAGTGATATACAGTGGCTCCCAAAAGTGTTCGTACTTTGAAATTTTTCAGTAAAACCAAAATAACGCGAAACTGAATTCGAATATAAAGTCGAATATTTTTTTCACATCATTCCTATGTCATTCTAAATACAACCCATCTTCTTTTGAAATGGGTCAAAAAACGAAGAGACGGAGAAATAACACGCCACAAAAGTCATCGTACACTCAAATGTTTTCGAATAAATTCGTGATTAAAATTATATGTTGTTTTTTTTTATTATTATTTTTGCATTGTGTTGACCCTTAAAAGTCATTTGGCTTCAATTTTTTGTTTATTTATTTCTTAATATTGTGCTTATTACTTTAAAATGGCTGGTACTCGCAAAAAAACATAAACACCTTTCGAAATTTGATTTTTTTCCTCGCAGTAGCGGTATATTGGTTTAAAATGTCTCAAAATTAGATAATTTATACCATTCCATAGTAAAGTACTAGATAAAATGCTTTAAAGAAAACACTCGGACCGAAAACAAGGCAAGAAAAGGTCAACCGGCAAAGTAGACAAAGCCTGATCGGAGATTTCAAGTTAAAAAAAATGTATGAAAAATACACATTTCAGTACTGTAAAAGTTTCTGCAGAGTTAAATGAAACATTTTACATTTAATTTTCACTCAAAATTGCTCACAAAGTTCTATGATTAGCTGGATTAAATGGGACCTCTTCCTGCAGAAATTTTCTTGGTCGTGCGAAAAACAAAAAGCTTACATTTTCGTCGCAAAATCAATGATAAATAAGCTCAAAACGTTTTACAATTACGTCTTACTTACAGATAAAAATGAATTCAACATTTTTTGTTAAATTGTTGTATAACTGTAAGTACAAGAAAAAATTTGGAACTTAATTTTAAGAACTTAGTTGGATCAGTTAATCAGGACGGTAGAGGTGTTATAGTGTGAGGGTGCATATCGGCATCAGGATTTGATAGTTTGGAATTTTTTGATGAAATAATGAATCATACCGTTCCTTTAAATATTTTAAAACCCAATTTTGATCTCTTAGCCAAAAATTTGATTAGTGGAAACAAATTTGTTTTTTATCAAGATAACGATAAGGAGCACACGGTTTTCAACTTTGCGTCTAGTGGCGCGAAAATTGTCCTAAAGTTTAGAAAATACCCCCTCAATATCCAGATTTGAACTTAATGCAACATATTTAGAGATATCTGGTGGCTAGATTACGAAAATACGGTTTGGAAACGAAAATAGAACTAGAAACAGTAAGACTCAAAGTGTGATTGAACACTTACTAAGAAATTACGCAAAAAAAAAGAAAGAAAAAAGAATGAAATTTATTCCCAGGCGTTTAAAAGGTGTTGTTGATACTGCATGATATTCTACTAAATAATAACTTAATAAAAAGTTAGATTATTCAATAATATATAGACATTTTTTAAAGTGTACGAAGACTTTTGTGAGATAAAATTTCCGGCGCTTTTTGGTTTTTTATTTAAAAAAAATTAAGTTTCAATATTTTTTAAAAACTTTTCATTTAGTTTTGTTAAAAAATGATCATAGGTCTTATAATTAAATACCTATTCCGAAATATTAATTCTAACCAATGGATAGGGGCCAATTTCGCTGAAAGCCGTAGGTGTACGAACACTTTTGGGAGTCACTGCATATTTAGAGATATCTGGTGGCTAGATTACGAAAATACGGTTTTGAAACGAAAATAGAACTAGAAACAGTAAGGCTCAAAGTGTGATTGAACACTTACTAAGAAATTACGCAAAAAAAAAAAAAAAAAGAAAGAAAGAAAAAAGAATGAAATTTATTCCCAGGCGTTTAAAAGGTGTTGTTGATACTGCATGATATTCTACTAATTAATAACTTAATAAAAAGTTAGATTATTCAATAATATATAGACATTTTTTAAAGTGTACGAAGACTTTTGTGAGATAAAATTTCCGGCGCTTTTAGGTTTTTTATTTTTAAAAAATTGAGTTTCAATATTTTTTAAAAACTTTTCATGTAGTTTTGTTAAAAAATGATCATAGGTCTTATAATTAAATACCTATTCCGAAATATTAATTCTAACCAATGGATAGGGGCCAATTTCGCTGAAAGCCGTAGGTGTACGAACACTTTTGGGAGTCACTATATGTTAACTATTGCCATAACATACTAGAATAAGTATAAAAGGACACATATTAATGAGTTGTCAGTAAATTTAATTGTCTTTACCTAACCTTTAATTTTTTGCTGTAATACAAGGCCTATTGACACAAGTCGCAAATAAAATAGTTATCTTCCTCTTCGGCCCCAGGGCCCAACGACGACATTGGATCCATCCCTCACCCCTCTTGGAGTCCGAGTAAAGCTCAATGCAGTAAATGCAGGCAGTATTGTCATCCTCTTCACTGAACTCATCCCTCATTTACTCCTTCGGTTTTTTTTTTTTTTTGGACGCCTATTTTCTGTCCCTTTTTTGGCATCTTTATAATGTCGTCATTTCTTTGACTCGTTTATCTTGCCATCATATGACTATACAGAACGCTACAGACAATTACTTAGAATGATAATGAAGGTAATTAAATGCTATACAAAGAGAGCTACATACCTTTACTGTTGCAGAAACAGGAAAGTAGTACAATCGGTCTAGTTTGGTTCAAAAATTTTAAGCAAAAACCACTCAAACAGAATTTTCTTCACAGGAACGAAAGAAGCGAGTCTATTACGTTCTAATTTGATGGCCGCTGCTTCTTCATCAAGGTGGAAGGTAGTTCCTCTCCTGTCCACATGATTGCAGTGCTTAGAGAGGCTAGAAGGGGGTACCTGGTTTGCTCCTGACTTCCCCATTTTACCCCACTTTCCCCTATATCACTTATCCCCTATATATGTATGTATGCTTCCTATACAAATTCAGTTTTCATCGGATCTAGACCAAATTTCGCAGGGAGGTACTTAGGTACCCGAGAAGAAACGTAGGGGTGTTTTCGAACACCCAAAGAACCAAACCGTTTGAATTTTAATTTTAGGACCCGAAAATGGTATTAAAGGGCTCTTTCTACCTGAAATAATTACCCGATCAGTTTGATTTTGGCGGCATTTGAAAGCGCGCGAAAGACACCCATAGAGTGCATTTATTTCCTTCAAATTCCAAACAAAAAAAAAAAAAAAACGAGCTGATGAGTGTCTCACATGACTTCCTTTTACTCCAATTTAATGTCATTTTCCCATTATTGGCAATTTTAATGTGATTCAATAGTTTATTCTCTAAATATCACCAACAGTGGCCAAATTGAAACCAGATTAAAAAAAAAAAAAAATCCGCCAACTTTTTCGCCAAGTTGGCGACAAAAAGACTGGCGATATATCGCCAACTGTTCGCCAAATTGAAACACCACTTGAGTTTACATCGAAATTAACAATGATTTCTCCCCAAAAAAGGGCAAAAAAACCCCTTAGGAACACCTGAATGCAACCAAAAGGGGAGGTGCACAACTAGACCCCACTGGGAGTCTGTGTACCAAATTTCAACTTTCTAGGACATACTGTTCTTGAGTTATGCGACATACATACATACTTACATACAGATGTCAGGAGAAAACTCGTTGTAACTAACTTGGGAATCGTCAAAATGTATATTTCCCATGTCTATTCGTTCTTAGGCACTTTTTCACCTGTGGTTGAGTCGGAAAGAAAACTTAACATTCATTCGGGGGTGAGCAAAATGGAAATTAATGTCGATTTTTGAGTGAAAATTTTTTTGCGAATACAATACTTCCTTTTTTTGTAAAAGGAAGTAAAAAAGCTGTAAAATCATAAGGAAAAAACTAAAAAGCACTGCTAAGCCTAATGGAACAGAAATTTTATATCGGAAAACTATCGTTTGCGCGATCTCATTTTAAATTAGCGTTCAGAAGGTTGCCACTTTTATTTCCTCCGCTGTCACTAAATAAAATTTTGTTTTTGTTTTGAGGTAAAATTTCCCTTTTTGATTATTATTTGGCGATTTATCTTCTTTCTTTTTTTTAGGATTTTAGTTGTATTAATGGAGGTTGTGTTTAATTTTTTCGGGAACTTTTGATCTGCCGTTATTTTTTCCTTGAGAAAGATTATTTTGATGGGAAATTTTGTAGTATTTTTTTTTCTCTAATTGGAGCCCGATTGTTGAACATGCGTCACTTGACAAAACTTTCATTTTCGAGGTAGACCGTGCAAGCCGGGCAATGCAGCTAGTAATGAAATGATTCCTTAAGGTGCAAACTGAAGTATGAGGACATAAAAGGAAGCTCATGAATTGTATTTTTTTTTTTAACTTGCGATTGCTTGTCTGAACTCTGAACAATTGGTTTCGTATGTTCAATTTTAATATTCGCCTGCTTTTTAGAATTATTAATTTATCTTGTAAACTCATCGCTCCTCCAGAATTTATCGCCTCCTTAAGGGCGATTCCCCCCCCCCCCCCTCCCTCCCACGGTTGAAAATCACTGCTATAGATTATTTGAAAAGCAAACATTTATTTATTTATTTCAAAGGTGAAAACAATTTACATCATTTTTACAATAACAACTCAAATATTTCAGGGAATGGCATTACCCCTGAACTACAGCACCATTTGGTAGATATTATCCACCAACACTTCACACAATTCAAGGGAAGAATAAATATTGAAACAAAATCAACAATATTAATATGATTAATTTATTCATATTTAATAAAACATCATATGGTTTAATAAAATTTTGAGAGTCCTTTTTTTATTTGTTGGCACACACAAGAAAGCATTGATACATTTTGTACAATAAATAAAGCTACATTCATATACACCTTTAATATATATATTTGAAGTGAAAATAAGTTTATACATTTCTTACAAGACAAACATTCAACAACTTTTTATACATAGATTTAAGAATAAACACTGCATAATGATTTTTTATAGGAAAGTTGCATTTTTAAATGAGTTACTTAATTCATGGTAAAATTATCAAATCTGTTCTATTTAACTGTCCAATGATGCCTTAATAGCAAGAGTTCAATAAAAGCATGAACAAAAAAAAAAAAAAAATCATAACAATAATTGAACTAAAGGATTTTGTACTGTAAAAGATTTCTTTTGCAATAATACAGACTACGTGAAGAACAACTTAATGAGGCAGAAATTCCTAATGAAAATGCGTGACACAAGTTTGGATGAAGGGATGGAAGCTTCTTCTGTCGATAGATACAACAGGAGTTCGGATAAAAAAAGAAAAACTCAACAGTCAGTGGCGGGCGAATTTACCATGTGCTAATTGTCTCAATTGCGAGGGACCATAACGATCACATGGATCCCGAAGGTAATTGAAAAATGTACCTCATAAATCTGTACTTCAGAGCCAGACTAGAGTAAGTCGAAACACTGTGATTTTCAGCTTATTAGTGCATTGTATGTAGAATCCTATTTCGCATCCAGCCATGTAAACGTAATTAAAAAAAAAAAATCCTATATAATTATTTACCAGCATTAAAAGAGCGAGCCTCTCATTCTTTTGCCAGACAAACATTTTCCCTCTTCCTGTAAAGTAGTGATTATGTGACTTAAGTTAGTCTGGCTCTGAGGCACAAAAATGTTTTATAAAGTAACGTGAAGGCAAGAGGAACCCACAAAACTACGCTGCCACATTCCTTCAAATCATTAAATCGGCCATTGCGCAGTTATATTCTCTTTTCATGTGCCTAACAAGAACTAGTATGTAAGCTCAAAAAAGCATTTGCAATTTTTGTAAGGAAATTTAGTCCCAAGCATATTGTTTGGAATTATATATAGCATATTTGTGTATCATTATCACAGATATTTTTGAATCAGAAGTTTTGATTCGAGCAAAAATGTAACATTTTGTGAATTTTCACCAGTAAAGAAGGATGAAAGCAATTCCAGTTTTCCACTGGGTGAAAAGAAATTAGAAATACATTTAAATTCAAAAAGCATTTCTTTTGAAATCTAACTAGGAGAAACTTATTATTTTTTTTAAAGAAAAAGACCGATAGAATAAGCAATTGCTCAATTCATTTCATACTAAAATATTCTTCTACACATAGTCATTGCTTTGTATCTTGAATTTTGAGGTGTTAGCTATGGAAAGGCGAATTTGTTTGGCTAAGAAATTATACAATGCATATTCCAAAACAAAATTTTCAAAATTTTTGAGTACTTTTTAAGAAGGAAAATGAAGAAAACAAAAGCCCTAACTCTAATATAAATCACTAATCCTTACATAATTAATTAACTTGAAAACTTATCTTAAAACAATTTACGACTGCAAAAGCATTTATTTTTGGAGCTTGTCATAATTGCGCAAATTTAAACCTCGTAAAATATTTCAACTTAAAATACATAATTAACTTTTGGTTCTGTTCCCGTAAAACTCATGAAATTTTCAGCTCCTAAAATAAGAGCATCATTAGTACATCTTATTTACTGTTAAAGGATTTTATGTTGCTTTTGGAAAAATCATTTATTTCCCACAATGGTAATGAGAAAATTGATTTCTCTTGCAAATCAAGTAAGGATGGAAGATTTCCTTCGCCATTTGCTGCTAAAACTCCATAAGAACAGACATTGATGAGTGGTAAAAATACTTCATTGAAAGCAGCAATGTCATAAAACTTGTGTATTCCTTCAGCACATAAAACATAAATAAAGACTCAAAAAAATATCAAGGGTTTTGAGAGAAATGTCGTCGTGAAAGCATTTCAAGGCGGTGAGGAATTCAGACAGTCACAAACACTTTGATCTTATACATCCATATTGCGATCAAGACCCAAAGAGACGTTCCCCAAAGACTCAGAAACAGCTCATTGGTGTGGTTCGACTCCATTTGCCACCTCCAAGGAAACATGGTATGAGTGAGGCTGTGGCCAACATAGAGGAGGATGGAATTCATCCCTAAATGAAATAAAGCAACTATAATAAACACTAGGTGAACAGGAGTACAAGATGTTTATGAAGGCATGCACTGATCAGGAAAATTCATTTAAAAAAATTACTTCAGATTTAAACATCATTTTTTCTTCTGATCCTTATCTCAAACAGTTTTTTTCACACAGTTAATACATGTGCATCCCAAACTTAAATTTTGAGGAGGGTAGAAATTCTCAATTTGTTGAATAAAACTCAAAATTTGGCCGTGTGATAAAACACGGGAGTGCATTGCAAGTATATCCAATGAAAAAGGGCATTCAGGGATTTAAAAATGCAAATTTTGCAATTAACTAAAAACTTGCCGAAGCATCACATAAAATGTGTGAAGTAAGAAACCTGTTTGGGAGATCAGTGACCTCCCATTGTGACGCTCCTGTGTGTACCTCTTTAAGTTCCAAGAAGACTTGGCACTAGGCACTAGTGTAACCAGAATTTACCTTCTGGAATACGAGGGTTTGGTCATAACAGTCCTTATATGGATATCAACTATCCCATTAGGATTGACATGCGTTCTGCCCCAAGTGTCACCCGTCTAGGGGATGACGTCCAAAGTGAAATAGCAAGTTTTTGCAAAATATGGAGCTAAAATGCATTGTTAAGACTACTAAATTTGAAAATTTACTGAAGTCCCCATTTAAGTTTGTCTTTTGCACATTAGCCCACTTAAAATTTAGTTATAACACAAATGAGGCGGTGAGAAGCAAAGGGATGCAAGTTATCAAATTAAAAATTTGGAGATAACCAGTACACATGGTAGGTGAACCTCTCCTCTGTCTTGGAGCAAGAGTTGGTACTAGTAATCCTGGTAGTTGCTGCTATACAGCATGATTTAGAAAAAAAAAATCAATGAAAGCCTACCTAGGATCTGATCTTTAAAAGTATTTTACTCAAAACTTGAAAATGTCCACTTACATCCCTTTGCTTCTCACTGCCTCAAATGTAGTTGTTTCTGAAAATTGCATAAATTTCATGTTTACATAAAATTTATATATATTTTCTTTTGCATTTATATAGGGGGCGTGGCACCCGAAATTACCGCTGCGGATGTCCCCCATGTTAGGTACGCCACTGGTTAAAACCAAAGGTTCTGCAGTGCAATGGGGTAAGGGGGTCAGTTTCAAGATTTAGCTGCGTTTCCTCGTAGATGCTTTTTAGTCCCATTAGTAGCATTACAAATAAAACCAATAAACCAAAGCGGAAAAGTAAAATTTATGTATAAATGAGCTAAAATTTAAAATTTTGCAATTTGCACATACCTGCATAATAAAATGGTGCACCTGTCCACCAGTTCTGAACATCTATCATCAAATAACATATAGAAAGCAGAATAAAAGCCAAACTTCCAGTTGCAAAAATGAAAGAAACTGACCTGAAAAGTAATGTTCAAAATCATGACAATAACACATAAGTGATAATATAAAAAAACAAAATTCAAGGCAAGGTAGAGAAGGGCGAAAAATCAAGGGCTCAATATGAGCGGAATAAGTGGTGCCTTCGCTGGTTCATTGCCTCCTTATTGAACAGTTTCTTTCTCAAACACTGGACACAAACAGCTCCCAATAAAGATTTTTTCCTGCGGTGCATGCATGCGATTTTGCGCAAGGCCAAGAACAAAGAGAATGTTGGTTGAGTCCAGAGTCTGACTATGACTTTTCACTGGTCATGAACTTCATTTGGTGCCCCCCTAACCCAACTTTCCTTTAGTCCCTGTATATGAGGTAATAAAATATTTTGGCTTCACTTGAAATTTGCAAAAAATGTTAAAATTTTAAGGACATTTTTTCAAAAGATTTAATACTTTTATTTTGCTGTTGTGCAATATGAAGGCACTCTATTTTTTTAAAAATAAAAGCAAAAGATTTAGTGCCCCCTAAATTTTTGTGCCTAGGGCCTGTGCCCCACGTGCCTGTGCCTTAATCTGATCCTGGTCCTGTATCATTAGACATGTAGCTCATAGCTCTTTTGTATATAAATTAATTTTTCTGTGTTTCTTAACTGTTTATCATCTGGGTACAAACTAGGTGTTCCAATTCGTCATTAAATATAAATGTGATTAAATACTTGCATTTGATTGTTCAACAGCTTGGCACAACACTCTTAAATTTGGAGACTAAAAATCAGTGATGATCTCGGGAATTTTTCCTGCAAGGGATTAGAAATTTTGAAAGGAACTCTGATGCATGAAGTGAGAGGCAAAATTGGTGAAATTTTAACAGCCTCCAATCTCCCAGATTTATGTGGATTTTTTTTCTTTAAACTTCACATTAGTAAAGTTTTATTACACAATTTTATTTTAATCACATACCAACTTCATGAAATTTTAGGGAAGAATAAAATAGTGTTTTTTCCTGCTCTCTCAGTGCTTTCACTCTCTTTCCATCTATCGAACTGCAAAACCAGTTTCAATTACAGC
This sequence comes from Uloborus diversus, assembly GCF_026930045.1. NCBI lineage: Eukaryota > Metazoa > Arthropoda > Arachnida > Araneae > Uloboridae > Uloborus > Uloborus diversus. The sequence continues at coordinate 130,051,681 of NC_072739.1, read as the reverse complement.
AATTTAATTATGCTCAAATTAGGAAAAAACTTAAATAAAGAAAGCTGAAGCAAATATTATTATTTGAAAAAAAAAAAAACTTTTGAATTTTCAAAATTAATTTAAATTCTGAAATTTTGAATTCAAATTATGTTTTTTGCAATCACGAGTTGCGACAGGAGCCTGCTCTTTGGTTTCTACCCCCACTCGCTTGTTTTTAGAAACGGTTCTTGTGCCTCCTCTTGAGCGGTTACGTGTGTATAGTTGTATATGTGTAAGTTTGTGTGTGTGCGTAGACCTGTGTGTATGCACTTGGCATGTGTGTATGTGTGTGAGTGTGTATGAGTGTGCATGCGTGTGTCTAGGACATGGACGCTACCGACCAGGAGCAGCGGCTACTGGGGGAGTGCTCAAGACCAGGGAGTCGCGTCGCAGCTGGCCTGCAGAGGGTGGTGGGGTTGAAAAAGGTGTTGGGAATTCCAAATAATATTATCAATTATTTACATTTATTTTGATATATTTGGCTTTAATCAAATCCCTGTTTTCTTTTATCTTGCAAAGTCACAAATGCTAATTTCAATTATTGTAACGTATTTCTCGATCTTAGACACATGCGTGCCTTACGTTATGAAATGATGAAGTTCCTTTTTCATTTGATTGGCCGCCGTTCTAACATCGGGCAATGCGCATCTCCAATGCATGTCTTGAAATCCATGCAAATGACTCTGGCTGACTATACATATGTTGTTTCGGTAGCTCAGTTGCTCTCTCTCTTTTAAGGCCCATATTTTTAATTTCTTGGCCAACCAAGTCAGTTATTAGCCGTCATGCTCTCAATTAAGCATTTTAAAATTGTAAACTTAGTCAGCAAATCTTAAGTTTAAACTACTGGAACCTTGATTACATAAATTGCTCTTTATTAGTTATATTACAAATTTATCAATAATGGTTTTGCATGTTTACAAAATTATCTATGCTTCGAGAGAACTTATTTTCCAATTTCATATTTCATATGTAAATAGCTCGCCAAGGATATCATTGTATTATACGAGGTGCGGCTAGAAAAAAACTGAACTAGCACAGGTGAAACAATAAAACGAATGCAATAACGCTGAAAGTCGCCTGGCCTGTCACGTGACTCTTGATCCGCCTATTGCTCGAGTTTCATCTGCTTCCTGCACTCAGTCTGCCCGTGGCGTCTGTTCTAAGTAGTTGACGTTTTGTCTGTGCGTCGGAAAAATGTTGAGTGTACAGAAAGAACAGCGTGTTAACATCAAATTTCTTTTCAAACTTGGAAAATCTGCAAGTTAAACGTTTGTAATGTTGCAACAAGTTTACGGCGATGATTGTTTATCGCGAACACAAGTGTTTGAGTGGTTTAAACGATTTAAAGATGGCCGCGAAGACACAAGTGATGACGCTCGCACTGGCAGACCATTGTCAGCAAAAACTGATGCAAACATTGAAAAAATCGGTAAACTTGTTCGAGAAGATCGCCGTTTAACACTCAGAGCAATGCCTGAGTTGACAGGAATTGACAAGGAAAGTGTTAGGCAGATTCTTCATGAAAGTTTGAATCACATGAAATGTCCCAGCTCACAATGCGTTGTCAGTGAAGACGTTTTTAGCCAATCACAACATTCCCACCTTAGACCATCCACCCTACTCCCCTGATTTGGCCCCCTGTGATTTTTTTCTTTTCCCTAAAGTCAAGTCAGCTTTGAAAGGAAGTAGATTTGAGAGTGTTGAAGCAGTAAAAGAAAAAGCGACGGAAGTAATGTATGGACTTACCGAAAATGATCTGCAGCATTGCTATGAACAGTGGAAAATTCGTATGGAGCGGTGTATAGACCGAGGAGGAGAGTACATTGAAGGAGATAACATCAAATTGTAAATAATGGAAAATAAAATTTTTTTATAGCATCAGTTCGGTTTTTTTCTAGTCACACCTCGTATCACCATGGAGGAAAGAAAAAGATATAATTTCAACCACAGGTATTGTTTTCTGCAAAGGACTCCAAAGAAACTCTGCAACTCAAAAAGGCACTAATGAAATTAGTCATTGGTACGATAACTTCATTGATATGATCTCATCGCACAACAAAAGGAACTAGACATTAAAGACGGTCAAGTAAAAGCAATTAGCAATCGTGATTGCTCAAAAAAAAAAGAAAAACCTCAATGGTGGATAAGTAAGTCTCTTGGGAAAAGATTTTTGCAGCAACCGTGTTTCAAAACAAGTAATCTTCAACCATTTTGTAAAATTTCCAAAATTAAGGGGCAAAAACCCAATTTTTGGCATTCTCTTTGATTTAGTCAAGGGGTAACGGCTCTTTCTGAGTTCCTTCTTGCCTATAGTAGGGGCTTAAACCCTTTAGCTCCCTCCGTGAATGCGCAACTGTTATAAATGCATATATACTGCACAAATATAAGTAACCTTTCCGATTTTGTGCTGTAAATTTGCCCAACAGAACATATAAAAATAATGATAATAATAATAACAAGGGCGGGGGTTGGGGGGTAATTTGCTATACTCTTTGTAAGCAAAGCCTAAACTGCTTAGTTTTATCTGGATGCTTTAAACAGTATAGTAGAAACGGTTTTATGCATTGCAAGAAGAAGAACATGGAACAGAACTATCATAATACCACTCAAAATCTAATACACCATTAATAAAAAAATATGACAATATTATAATATAAGTAATGAGCCAATAGTGTCTAAAAACAAAATAGCTGAACGGAGAGAATCAAGAAATAAAATTTTGATTTTTTATTGGCATCAACACGGGAAAAAGAAACATTTTTGGTACTGTCCCCCAACATTTCTAGTAACCAGTAAAATTTTCTAAGGGACGGGTGGGGTAGGAGGGAGTTAGAGGGTATATAGTCAAGGTGTATCATATTGAAAAATTACAAAACCTACGTCCACATGCTATATGTAAGTACATTAATTTCTCAAACCTTGGGAATCAATGGGCTTCTCTTGAATAATAATGGGCCTTAAGATTAAAATTTTCTCTTTTTTTTGTGGGGGGGGGGGGGCAAATACCTTCTCCTGAGCCCTCTCAAAGGCCCTGTTAGTAACTACTAAACATCACACAATTTTTCCTTGCAAAGCTGTGCGTTATGGAAGTTGGAATTTGAAAATAAAAGCATAATAAACTTATGGAATGGAATTCTATAACTAACACAAAGAAACAGGATTAGAAAACAACTTACCATAAATTTTTATTTACTGGAATATAGCCATCATTCTTGGAAAAAAGACATAAGATACCAGCTAAGATTCCCTATGAAAATAAGATTAGTTTATGTAACTATTTAAAAAGTTGTATTTATTTTTGCTTGCTTAGCTATCAACCTATTTATACTAAAAATGCAGTATCCATAATTTATAAGGAAGTAACAGTTTTGCTTTTTTTTAAAATACAACATATAACTAGTATTTACACTATATAACTAATACTTACAAAAATGTCACATACATATTTCAGGACAATAAGGAACTCCTTTATTAATGCAAAAAACTATGAACTTCAGTGTATAAATAGTATGAAAGAAGTATCTATCCCAACAATCAACTTTTGAAATGACAGAGTGGTTATTTCAAAGCAGGAAAAACATGCAAGCAATATATTTTTCAAGTTTATGCAACATCACACTATTCTTTCATATTTAATCTACAAAGATAAGTTGTACTACCTATGTATGAAAAATTAAAGAATATTTTAAACATTACAAACACTCTTTTTCAAAACAAAAGTAAGAATAGTTTAAGCAGTTCTTAGGTAGTTTGAAGATTTTATTGGAGTTATTATGCCATACAATTTCAAAAACTTAAAAGTTTGGCATCATTTTTATTAAAAATGATTAAACTTAATAATTTTGATAGCAAACTTTAAAATATCTTAGAGGAAAAATAATGATTTCTTCTAAAAATATTTTACTTATAACTTCTGCAAAATAACTATTAAACATCTTAACAAATAAATGGTTAGAAATAGTTTTTGGAAAACGCAAAGACTGAGTTAATAGTTGGTTAAAGTATTGATTACAATTTTTTGAAAAAGAAAAAATCAGTTTTCCCCATGAGGTAAACCTTTTTAAACTTTCAAAATTATGATGTTCAATTTAGAGTTACAATAAATTACATTAAATATGAACGATCAATAAATAAAGTAAAAACATGTACCAAGGTGAGACCCCAAGTCATCCATCGAGTTACACGATTTTTCCAATCTTTGTAACATAAAAGAATCTTTCCTGCCTGTAAGAAATAAAAAAAAAAAAAAAAAAAAAAAAAATGAAGCACCAATAAAAAGTGGGGGAAAGAAAGCTTATTTGAAACTTTCATCATTTTTTAAACAAAGGTCAAGCATTGGAAACTCAAAATTAAATGCAAAATGAAATTTGTACATGTAATTCGGATCCTTATACATTGAGCACTATTATAGGCATCTTCAAATAACTTGATAAATAAAGGAAAATCAGCATTAAAATCTTTAAAGAGTTCTACCATTAAAAAGAAAGAAAATATTCTATTTTTTCACTTTTATTTTTTCACTTTTTAATACAAATACAAATACAAATGTGACGACCAGCAACAGGCTCTGGGCCCAGCTAGGCTGGTCCTAGTCAATTAATTAGTCCCCAATGAAGATCAATGGCCCTCTTAAAGCTATCCACTCCCTTGCTCATTACCGCCTCTTCCGGTAAGCTATTCCAAGTGCCCACGACCCTGCTAAAGTAGTAGTTTTTCCTGATTTCCAAGTTAGCCTGAGATTTAAATAGCTTAAAACAATGACCCCTTGTTCTGCTTTTCCCGCAAAAATTTAATCCATTTACATCTTTCATTTTGATAAATTTAAATAACTGAATCATGTCCCCTCTGACTCTCCTTTGCTCCAGGCTGTACATGTTAAGCCTATTAAGTCTGGTATCATAATCTAAATCTGAGAGTCCCCTTACTAATTTAGTTACCCTTCTTTGAACCCTTTCCAATACAAAAATATCTTTCTTCAGATAAGGCGACCAAAACTGAACAGCATACTCCAAATGAGGTCTTACTAAACTCCTATATAAAGGCAGAAGAACTTTCTTAGATTTGTTTGAAATAGATCTATTGATGAACCCAAGCATTTTGTTGGCTTTGTTACTAGCAATACTGCACTGTTGACTAAACTTGAAGTCCTGATTTATAAAGACACCCAGATCCATAACATTTTCTGCCTGATTTATGACTGAACCCTGTAAACGAATCTCATACGCTTATTTCCATGACCTAAGTGTAGCACTTGACATTTCCCTACATTAACTGCCATACCCCATTTATCTGCCCACTTAGTAATATGATCTAAATCCTCTTGCAGCTGTTTTACTTGTTCTTCATTTTCGACAATCCCCATAACTTTTACATCGTCAGCAAAACAATCCATGCTTCCAGAAATATTTTCATTGATGTCATTCATAAATATAATAAACAAAAGAGGCCCTAAAACTGATCCCTGAGGAACCCCACTTAAAACATCACTCCAATTAGAATGATTTCCTCTCACAACTACTCTTTGCTTCCTACCAGTAAGCCAATTTCTAACCCAAAGTAAAGTTTTTCCTCCTATTCCAATGTCAGCTAACTTGCTGAGAAGAGCAACATGCGGTACCTTGTCAAAAGCTTTCTGAAAATCAATATAAACAACATCCACACATTTTTTGTTATCTAAAGCTGAGGTAACCTTGTCGTAGAAATGCAATAAATTAGTAGTACAGGATTTACCTTTCCTGAAACCATACTGCAAACTAGTCAACAGACTATTAGTCTCTAAGAACATCATGATCTTAATTTTGATCAAAGTTTCGAAAATCTTACAAATCACCGAAGTCAAACTTACAGGTCTATAATTCCCAGCAATACCTTTAGACCCCTTCTTGAAGAGTGGCGTTATGTTAGCCAGCTTCCAGTCCTCTGGCACCGTCCCCGAGTTATAAGAAGCATTGAAAATATTCAAAATAACATCCACTAATTCCTCTGCACATTCAACTAAAATTTTTGGATAGATATTATCTGGTCCCGGAGCTTTAGTTGCTTTAATCTTTTTCAAATGAAATAAAACCTCCTCCCTGGAAAATACCAAATCCTCAAGCTGTATAATAGCTTGTGTCTTGTTAGTGTCAACTGTTGAGATACAGTTATCGTTAAACACACTGGAAAAAAAGTTATTTAGAACATTTGCAATATCCCTATCGTTTTGGATTAAATTTCCATACTCATCAACCAAAGGCCCAATTTGACTGTTTCGAGCTTTCCCAGAATTAGCGTAAGCAAAAAACCTCTTAGGGTTCCCATCAATGTCATCTGCCAGCCTTTGCTCTAATTCCCTTTTCTGAATCCGTACCAAATACTTAAAATTTCGCCTTGCCTTACCATACTGGAGCCTCTCCGCACTCTGACCAGTTTCTTTAAACTTACGAAAAGTGGCTTGCTTATATTTAAGAGCTTCTTTAGTCTCCCTGGAGAACCACATGGGCCAAATTTTGGTACTAACACCTTTTCTCCTAAATGGAACATAGTCCCCAACGGTTTTAGCAAGTTTATCCTTAAATTCCGTCCACTGCTGATCTACGTCGCTATTTTCCAACCCTGACGAAAAAAACCTCTTTCAAGCTCTGCCTAAGTGCAACAAACACACTTTTTTTTCTGTTTTGTATTTAAAGGTATAAAAAATACTTGGACAGCCCATCAGTGATACAAATATAGTCCTTGACTCTTTACTTTTTTACACAATTAAGATTATTTTAATTGTGTTAGAAATTAAATCATACTTTAGTCAGACCTCTACTAATATTTCTATTAAAGTTTTAATAACACAGCTGGGTATGCAAAATAATTACATTTTAGTGCTAATCTAAAAACAAATCCATATCTAAATCACCAAACAGCTTTTCAATACATTTTTAAGAAGGAGTTAAGATAATGCTAGAATATCCAAATAAAATAGAAAGAGCTATTTTTATGAGGGAAAATTTGTTGTGAAAAATACTAAATTAAACTTTTTTCTATTGACTACAGTTTGAACAAAAATTACAATAAATCAATCAGAAATCTGAGTGATGCTCCCTCAAGAGCGTTATAAACTTATTACAAATGTTACTAAATTTTACCAATGAAATTGAAACTTTTTACGTCTTAAAGCTTGCTTAAATGAATGGGGAAAGAAGGGCTTTTTTTGAAATCAAATACATAACACAATAGTGTGAAAACTTTCACATTTAGTACAGAACGATAAATATGGTATGATTATTTTCTTTTATCATCAGTTTAAAAATCTAAAATATGAGAAACACATTTCAAACTTAATAAGATTATTAGTGAGCAAATGTTAAGACACAAAAAACAATAATAATAATAATAAATAAATAAATTGAATAATAATGATAATAAATAAATAAATAAAATGAGAAACTAAATTCCAACTGTCCCATGCAATAGTAATAAAATTAAATTTTGCTACTGCTGATATATGAGTGATAGAACACATTACAAAATGTCAAAGCATTTGTAATGACTCTGTGCAAATGTCATTCAATATTAATTAGGCCCTCACACAGCAACAAAAATTAATAAAAAGCTTCCTGTAACTGATGGCACCTTACAGAGATACAATAAAATAGCTGTCACAAGGGTAAAACATCAGTTCGAGTCTTAAAATGTTTGGCCAAAACATGCTTCCAAATTCAACATGGAAAATTCAGATTTGAGAGCCATCGTCACTTACCAATTTCAGCTGGGACATTCTGCTGCAGTTCCTGCTTAAAACATTTAGTAAAGAATCAGGGCCGAGGTCGGCAAGTAATTTTAAGTGGGCCCAGCCTCATGTTAGGCCTACTTTAGAAAAATTTTCTTAAGAGGTCGAGGAAAAATATTATATGACTTACAGTTTCATTTATTTTAATTTTCACTTAAAAAATCGCGGTTCCACTGCATTACTTTTTCCTATAAATCGGCTTCTAGTGTTTGCATTAAAGAATACAGCTATGTAACAATATAATTAAGCAGTTGAATCTTTTTCAATACATCTAAAATTTGAACTAACACTTTGACTAAATACAATATAATACAATTTGCTGTAATATTATAAAATTTTAAAAACAGAAACAAATTACAAGATTATAATAATAACTGGTTTTATACAGTGCATGTTCTATTCAAAAAAAGAAACAATTGTTAAAAAAATGTCTTACTTGTAGTCCTAAGAAAACAAGAAATATTGATGTGAGAAATCCCAGAATACCTTCGGGGTCATGAGGTAATGTGAATTGGTATATAGGCTAAAAAAATATAAAATTACCTTTGTAAAGTGGTTATATTTGTTGAAAACTTTAAAAAAAAAAAAATGCTCATTTCTTTAGTCAGAAATGATTAATAATCAAGAAATATGTTTGTAATGTTTGTAACAGGTTTGTGATCAAAATATGTTAATCCATACAGAATGATGGTTTCCCACACAATAAAAACAAGATCTTAAAATTATAAAAAGTAAAGTTTTCTCCGTGAATTGCATAGCTAAAATGATGTTTTTAATGAGAGTATGTATATATTTGACACCTCACCCGGGATCAGGGGGCAGCAAGGGAGATCAACACTTTAGGTTTCTAGTTTTTCTGCCAATTCTAGTACAGTAATAATCATGTAAAACTTAGTTTTATACAATAATTTCAAATAACACAATAATAGCACTAGAGATTGTAATGAGAAATAATCTGATGCAAGTAATAAGTTAAACAAGTGGTTAGTTTTCTGTGCCCTTCATTGGCTAAATCTAGAGAGACAGAGTAAGAAAAAATTTAAGATTTTCAGATGAAAGTGTCAAGAAGCGTGTATTGGAAATTTTTTTTTTGGAAATTCAAAATTTTAAGTTGAAAAATTACTCCTAACGACACACAAAAGCAGCCTCATGTTAGGCCTTTTTTGTGTTATGAGCAATTTTCATTATCCATGGTACCCATGCCATCTCATTCTGCAAGGACTGGAAGTGTGAGTAGTAATTATTTTGCAAATATGTACGTGGTTAAATGCAGAGTTGAAATTTCAACAGTTTCTGAACAGCCATTTTAAGTGTCCCCCTTTTATCTGAAAATTGAAATTTACCGAAGGTGGCTCAGTTAATCAAGGTTCTGATGTGCTCAGCTTGAAATCAAGCTGATTCTGTTTTTAAAATTTGATGAATTAAAATAACTTCAACACATGTCTTGCTTATGTTAAGTGAACCTCTCAAATGCATCACCGCTGTGCCGGGAACACTTCTTAAAAATAACACATATTATTATGAAAAAGCAAAAAAGATTTATTTAATAAAGACAATGTAAAAATAGGAACAGCAAATTGTTGTCACGGAACATTTTTGTGTGGGAGACATAACCAATCTATCAGCTAGCACAAATGCGACACACCCAACAAACGTCTCTCGGAGCAATGGCGACCATTTTTGTAAAGCATCACACTGAATGAAAGTTAAAGTTTACACTTGAAGTTGAAGTTAAAGTTCTGTTTCTGAGTCAAAGTTAAATTTCATAATTTTACCGTCTACCACACTTACTTTAGAAGAAGGATGTTGATATAAATGAGATTCTTGTAACAGCAGTCGATCTATAAAACCTGCAGCACCACCTGTGCAGTTGAAATGTTTTGCTCCGTCATGCAGCCCACCAGGACCTAAGTATCCTCTGTTGGAAAAAAAAAGAAAAGAGATCCTACATTTGAATGCATCTACTTTATTTTGAAAGAAAAGGATTACATAACAAATTCAAGATAATTAAATATAATTGCACTAAAACTGGTTTAACAGAAATTTCTCTACCCTCCTCCCTCAATGTGAAGGCCAAAAACTAGATTTGAAGGAAGGAAAAACCAATTCCTACGATTCAAAAGCTAAGTTAGTTTTTTAATGAAAGCTACTCTTAGTAAACATTTAAGTACAATGTATAACACAGCTCTATGCCTTATTGTGTGCAACTGAATTTGATACTTTTTCGTTGATGTAAGGAACTGAATTGGTTTCATGACATGTTGGTTTGATGACACCAGCAATGCATGAACATTACTACATTTTGCTATTATAACAAATTTAGCACTTATACTTTATCAAGGATAAAAATTGCTTTATTATAAACTCCTAGGCAAAGGCTTTCAGATTACTATTAATTTAATAAAAAGTGTTAAAATATTTCATCCCCTAAATCTGAACTTTCTGGAAACTAAACAAGACTCGGCTCCAGCAAATTCGGATTTCCGAAGTTCCACTGTATGAAGGCATACAAACATGCAAATACGATAAACACTTACCGAGGACACTGGGGCTCAGCTACCAAAAATGTAATTAAAATATGAAGTGTTAGAAAAGAGCACATAATTAGCCATTCGCCACCATAAGGAGAAAGGTCTTGGAAATGAGAAGCAGTCTACAAAAATGAAAAGAAAAAATAAAAAACATTGACATCTATTTAGTTAAAAATCTGATCAAATCAACATGGATGCCAGAATCTATTTAAAGTGAACACCAGTGAGATAATTGATGTAGTAAAATATTACAATTGAAGGGTTCAGGGCAAGAATGTGATACGCCACATGATGTGAATTTTTCAGTAGGCCAATTTCCAACTTATAAAAAATATTTCTAGAATTTTTCAAAGGTATTATACATTCTATATTCTGCAATACTAAAACCAGATAAGTTTTTCTTCAATTGGTGTAATCCATTGCCATGTTGTTTTCAATTTTAGTAATGAGAAACAAAAATTTTGTTCGAAAATTCACTTTGTGGCTTGTCATATTTCTGCCATGAACCCTTCAATTAATAAGGTACTAATAGCATCAAATTCATAAAGATTTGAAATTAGTTCTCACGAGTTCACTTTTATGTTTCTAAATTCCAGATGGCAATCAGCTGGTTAAAAACATCACAAGATTAAATTAAATAACTTATATGCACACACACACACACCACATGCAAGAAAAATATATTTCACGTAGAAAACACAATTAAAATTTAGCTAACTTTCACATAATTCAAACGTATCATAAGTAATTTATTGATGTTCCGAGCTAGACCTTTTCTCCCCTCCCCTTTCTTTCAATTTTGAAATTTTCAATGTTTTTGAAATCAATCTTAGCTGTTCAGTGCAAACATTAATTCATACTTAAATAGTACAAGAAAACAAATTATGCCCAAAAGTATGCAAATCATCTATTCCAGATTTGGTTTAAAGTAAGTTATCAAAGATTGTATGAAAACACTAACAACATTAAGTAATTAGTTAAACAGTCTGAAAGCAAGTTTACATTCATATGTATAGTAGTTTTTTTAAAAAAAAGAGAGGTTCTCATACATATACGTGGACCATTAGAAAAGTATACGACTTTTTTTTTTTTTTGGAAAAACCTAGTTGATATGAACCAAGCTTGCTTGCAAGAGCTGACCTTGAACCTTTGTGTGCATGCTCAAATTTTCCCCCGGTTGTCAACAGATTAAGCTGCAGGCAAAGAGTTTGACTGAGACCATGTGCAGGGCTCTTATTGGATTTTTTAATTTCAAGGAAATTGAGGGAATAACCGGAATAGTGCTGCTGCATCAATTTTCATCAGAAACTGGTCAACACTCAAGTGGAACATGTTCGGAAGATGCAGATGGCTTTTGGTGAGGATTATGAACAGGCTCGTTACTCTCTTGATATGGTGCCTATCGACTTCAGGCTGTTCTCAAACTCAAGAAGCAATAGAAAGGTACAATATTTTAGACAAGGAAGGACATTAGGGCTGCAGCAACAGCCGAGCAATTTTCTATTTCGAAACAGGCCTTCTCGGAACGCTTCCAACAATGGCAGCGCTGCCCGTAGAAGTGTGGGGAATTCCAAAGGGATTACTTTTATAGTGATTAGGCTTCCAATGCTCCAGATTTGCCAGTCTTTTTTCTTCAGCAAAGGTCAGATACTTTTTCTAACAGTCCTCGTATACTATAAAAACTATAACTGAAAAAGGTGTTTGAAATAAAAAAAATTTAAAAGACAATAATTAAAAACCTTTCAAGAAAATGAATTTTGAAAAACAAAACACAGTGTTGATGTTTATTGATAAAACATATAGTTAAAAACATATACCTCTATTCCATCTGCTGAAGCATAGAACAAATGCACAGTTGCAACAATTAAATAACAAATGCCAAATCTTTGAAGCACTCCAGGAATTCGTAGTTTACTCAAATCAATACCTTTAGAACCTTCAGAATTAATAACACAAATAAAATATTTCAAGGTATGAAGTTGTTACATAAACATTTATCAGTTATTTAAAAGTCTTACAGTTCATATCAATGGTGACACATTCTAGTGTTTTTAGATGATACAAGTTATATTATACGAACTTAATGAAAATTGTTCATTTTTGATTTTATAATATGCAAGATATAGTTAGATTTTTCAATACTTTTAACCAATTTTCAATTTGTATATGCAATGAGAGTTAGAAAAAGGGTAAACAAAGATAGGGGTAAGTTTTCGGTGCAACAGTGCGTTCACGCCAATTGTGAAGGAGAACTACGTGTCCCTCATAAAAGACCACTGTTATGGTAATCAAACTAGCAAGGAAAAAGATCAATCTAACAAGAGATATCATAAAAAAATGAACGAATCACAGTTTTTGAGAGGAAAGCAATTATTTTTAATAATGGAAACAAAAGGCCAATGAGGTAACATGAGGCCTTACTGACTGAATGATGTAGATCCATTGACATGCAATTGAAGGTTTACGGCAATTTTTTTGAAATAGACACCATGTTGGATTTCAAAGATGAAAAGAGAGCACAGCAAAATCTCAGTATCTAAGTGCTAATGGTCAGAAGGAAACAGATATCAGCGAATGTAGAAGGGTATGTTGTTTTGTTTAAAAAATATTTTGTGTATAAAACTTTTAATTCACTTGACTATGTGGCATTGGCAAGTTGGAACATGAGTAATAAAATAGAATTGGATAAACAGTCCATCAATACCGGCTAGCTTGCTGCAAAAAGCAGCTAATCTATCTGCCTTGGTGGCTAGTTATAATTTATATATACTAACTCAAAAAAAAATCTTTTTAATTAAATTATTTATTCATTCAACTTTTTGGAAAACAAAAATTTTAATTATTGAAGAATTGTGCAAACTCAGTGCTTTACGTAACAGTATTTTTTAAAGCTATTGGTAACATCTTTTATTGGAAAACAATTTTTCCTAATTCACATTTCATATGCCTGACATTCACAAAAACATCAAAATTCTTTACATTTGAAAGTGCCAAACTCTATATTTAACATATTTAATAAGAATCAAAAATTAGAATTTAACAAATGTTACTCCACATGTGAGTATATGAGTACTTACATCTATTCCTTTGAGTTGTTAAAAAGAAATCAAATATTTGACAGGAGTGAAGTATGTTACATACACATAAGATTTTTTCACTCATTTAATAAGTACGCCATGTTTTTTGCATTTATTTGTTAGTTAAATGTCCTTAATGCAGCATCCTATCATTAAAAAATATAGACGTACCGTGAAATCCCCTTCCAAGGAATACCGATACAATGAAATATATGTTACAACGAAAACAAATCTTTTGGTCCCATTTTAAAATCCATTAAGATAATGCATAAAAAATCTTGTTTTAACGAAATGAATTTCTTCAAAAGTTTGTTACAACAAAATGTTTTTTTCAACCTCAGTTTGAATATTTTCTACTTAATGCTGTTTCCGAAAACTAAAAACCAACTTTCACAAGTCATAACGTGAAATTTGTACTTTAAAAAGAGAGCCACTCAAGGTGGAAATCAGTTCATGCTGAAATGTTAGCTAATGTGAGATAGCAAAAATCAGTGTTTAGCTATCCTTAGTTGATTTTTGAACGCCAAACATGAGGTACCCTGCAAATTTGCAAGCGGGTCAGAAAGATTTCAACTTTTCTTGAGCTTAGTATAAGTTGTGTTCATAAATTAGAATCTTATGAGGACTACCAATGAAAAAAGGTCAGTTTTCAATACTTTTTCTTTGTTTCTACAGAATAAATGAGTTTAATTATATTTTAGCTCTGTAGTAACGGTAAACGTTGTAGATTGAGTTACATTAGATTGCAGATTTTCAAATTTAAAAGTTTTATAAAAAATACAGAATGTTTTAAGACGATTTTGTTACAATGAATAATTTGTTACAACGAAATTTTTTATCGGTCCCTTGGCATTGTAACAAGATTTCACTATATAACAAAAATCAATAGAATGCATAGATGAAATCAAATTTTATTGATTTTGCAAAATCCTCTCCCAAACAAAAGTCTAGTTACAGTCTTGGTTATGATGAGTAAAGATAAGCTAATGTTCAAGGTCAGAAATTAATACTCAAGATTTGGAAAATGTCTCCTATGTTTACTCAAAAACTAGAAAATCGCCCATCAAGGCATAATGGGTGAAGATTGCTTCTATATTTGAATGAAACAATTGTCTGCTTGGTGATATTTCGATAGTTGAAACTTTAATGCAAACTCCAGTGGATGAACACTAAACTCCAGTAGATAGCGTTCATTGCTGACTACTTTTTCGTTCCTTCATTCTCTTTAAATAGCAGTCTTACTAGTAAAACAGTTAAGTTACCGGATCTAGTTCAGCCTTGTCAGTTTCCTGGCACGTCAAAGATTATCAAAAAATAGCATCAAATTATCATGTCGTGGTGCAAGTTTGATTGTTGGGGATATCAGGAGCGTTACTCGATCAGTGAATTCGCTATTATACATAAGAGGATACTCAAAATACATTCAACTAGAACGATGATTACCTGAGCAGTATGTGTTCAGCATGATGCCCAGTGCAAATAAAATGACAGATCGTTTCAAAATTTTCCAAAATATTTTTTTCTTTGATATTTTTTGTCTCAATTGTGACCTTAGAGAGAAAGCCATGGACATTCCCATCATCCAAATAAACCTGCGAAAAAATTTTTAGATTTATTTTTGATTTATAAGTTAAGAATTAATTATATGAGCTTAATGTTTCAACAAGAGCAAAAAACTAAAGCAACAAAAAATGCAATAACTTCTTAATGATGACAGACACAACTTTAAGAAGTATAACAAAGTTTTGGTCATCCAAAACTGGTTTAAACTATCCATCTGTTTCTACCACTTCCAATTTTTTCTCAAGTCAACCAGTAAATTTTTAGAACACGAAATATTTCCATTTTTTAAAGTGCCATTGAATTTGAAAGCAATTGAACATGAAAGTAAAGTATTATTTTGTGAAATAATTATTTTTTAACTATATAGGGAGTGGAATGTGAGGCAGAGTGAAATAGTTACGATACAGTACAGCTTTGATTTAACGATACCCCATTTAGTGATGTTCATGCAAATTATCATATATACTGCAACCGCCGCTACACGGTCCAAGTTTATAACAGAAAGCTAATTCTGTGAGTGGAAGAATTGTTTTCTGAGGGTATAGTGCATGTGTTTGTTTTGCAGCGCCTAAGTGTTGCTAATAAAGGTGTTTTGTGAAGAATGTGTTAAGTACTTTTTTTGACTAAGAGCTATTGAAGTTGGCATTTTTGGCCAACAAGCAATTTTCTCAATTTAACATTCAATTTACATTTCACTGGTCTGGATTTAACTGCATTGAATGTTTATGCTCCTCAATTTAACAATAATTTTCAAGTCCCTTACTTGAGGTTAATCGGGCTTATACTGTAACTTACTTTTTTTTTTTAAAGAACAAACTGGATATTTGTTTTGAAAGTTAAAGTTAATAATGAAAAAAAAAAAAAATAATTTTATAATAACCCTTGTATTGAAACATTATTTTTAATTTTTGGCAGTAATTTGTACCTTAAAAAAAAAGCATTTTTTTTCATGGGGCAAAGCGAAAAATAAAATATTTTTCTAATGAAATATTTTCTACGTGATTATTAAATTTTTTTTTGATAAAATGAACGAGTAAATAAAGGAATGATTCTTTGATGAATAGATAATGAAACAATAAATGAATAAATTATTTAACTACAGTATGAGAAAAAATAAATGATCAAATAAAATATCGAACAAATAAAAAAATAAGTGAATGAAGGTAAATGTGCGTATTAATTAATCAATGCATATATGAGTGATTTAATAAATGATTGAATAAGTAAATGAAATGGAATATTTCCTGTTGCCTCATCTATTGATTGCAATACTGCTATACTGAATGCCAGTATTTTGAGCTATTTTACAATTTTGCAAGAGGTAAAATACCAGTACTTTCGGTATCAGCTACAAATAATAAACAGTTTTCAATTAAAGAGTTCAATTTAACTTACTACATACCTACTGTCATGTTAAATGATCATTTCACTTTAAGCTTTTAATTTTACAGTATAAAAATTAATACAAATAATATTTCAAATTTAAGACAGCATTTAATAGAGCCTTGAAAAAAAAAAAATAAACAACATGTTTTGTGTTGTTGCAAAACTAACATTTCAGCTCAATTTATTCTGCAATCAGTATTCACACACAGACAAACACATATATATATAAAGAAATGCCAACAACGTGTTTCAAATATCTTTTTATAACATTCTTCTCAAAAAATACTTTGAAAAGTTTTATTTCAACATGAATGTTTACAAATTACAATGCTCCTTTTTAGCAGTAGTTTTCTGATAACTAATACAGAATTTCTCTATACAATTAGAGAGAGAAAATCTATTTAAGAAACTTGAAAAACAAAAAAGGTGTTTATCAGTTTCTCAAAGTTGTTCAAAAATTAATTCAGAAATATTAGCTTCAGGGCCCTCTGAATTTCAAAAATTATTTTTCCACATTTTTCCATTAGCACCTTTAAGTACAGAGTTATGATTTCAAAATGCTGTAAGCAATAAATTATGGCTTAGAATAATATGAAATTAGACCTGTATATGCATGAACCCATGCAAGCCCTCAGACAATGGATTATGGAAATTGTAGTGCATTGAATGGGGGTGGTTTCCTTCAGTCAAAAGTACTACTTTTAGTCACTGAAATTGATAGAATGAGTAAAAAAATAACATGGACCCAGAAAATACTTTCATTTTCCCAACAGTTATTTTTTAATAAATTTTTTAAATGTCCGATTTTGTAAACAAGGTGTGGTCTTTATGTAATCACAAAAGGTGCGATTTGGCACATCTTTTTACCACGTTATAATAATCAAGAAGCGAATTAAATATTGCGCTCTACACTTGCTATCAACCATATCGTTGCCAATCAGGGCTGGCTTTCTGCTGGCAGAAACTAGTTTTTGCCATGCCAGTGGCAGAAACTGGTTATAACCGGTAAAAACCGGCAGAAACTGGCAAGAACTTAAAAGCTTCTTTAATAACTCAAGTAATTACTAAATGATATTTGTTTAGATAAAGTAAAAAATGAAACTTCTTTGTCATCATTTTAAAAAATAAAATCCTATTCCAGTGCCCTTGATTTAGTTCGGAAAGGGAACTTTTCAACTGCAGATGCTCCTAACATTTGGATTGATCTAACAAAGGACGAAAATTCATATGGGTGCATAGGAAAGAGGAGTGACATCGGCATTACTGATTGTAATATGCTCGCTTATATGCTTCATCTAAATTGCTTGTGATTGAAATTATCATGTGCTTCAAGAAGAAAGTGCCAGAATATTACTTTGCCAATATTAAGCTAGATTTTGTACCTATTATCACAGCTTTGCAAAACAAATAGGCCCCATTTCTCAAAACTTATTTTTCCCATCAAATTTTTACTATTACCCCAATTACTACATGGTGGATCAGTTTTTAAAAAAAAAAAGTTTCACAAACATTGCTTGTTCCTTGATGCATTGCCTGCTAGCTCTTCTGTTTGAAGAATATTCTAAAGTTTCTCATTTGTGCCTATTAAATTGAGAAACTGTTTAGATTTTTTAAACCACCTTTTCTAAGAGGCAACTACGGAGTCCAAAAAATTTAGCATTTGATTTTGAATTTTGATAATATTGTAATTAAATTGCTTTGGTTAACAACTAATTATTTTCTCTATGCATTTTCTAATGTATGTCATTAGTTAATTTTTTTGTCATATTGTAAGTTTTTACCAGTTTCTGCCGTAAATGTGGCAGAAAGTGGTTTTTGCCATGCCGGTTTTAACTGGTTTCTGCCAGTGGTTTTAACCACCTCGGCAGAAACTTGCCAACCCTGTTGCCAATACACGTGAGTAAAGATGCGAATTAAATATTTTGTTCTGTGAATGGCAACATTGAATGGCATTTCATCATTTGTGATGTCACACGACAGAAGCGTAAACAATGAAAGCGCACTGATTTAAGTAATTTTTTTTTAATATTACACGTAAACAAATTATTTTAAAAATGGTCAGATCCTATGTTTTTAAGCATGCTCTTTCAGAAAAAAAAAACTTTTAAAATTTTGGAAACAACCCCATTCTAATAATAACTTTAATGTCTTCAGTGCATGTTATGTCTTTTAATTAGCATATCTAGACACAATGATGAAAAGATTGATTACAGGATAGCTTAATTATAAGAAGTAGTTTAAAAGTATTAATATTTTTAAAATACTTATGCAAACAAAATTCCAAAGTTTCACTTATTTACAGGTCTAACTTTAGGCCTTTCTGAGAGATGGTTTCTTTCTACTAGAAAATTTAAAATGCTAACTTAAACTATATTCAGACAGTTTCAATGATGCGTCAAAATTAGTAAGTTGGTCACTTTAAACGGCTTGGCAGGAGACAAGATTAATATTCAATAAAAATCATTGTGTATATAATACAGAAAGTTACTCAAAAAATTCTAAAAAATAAAGAATATTTAAGAAATTTTTAATACGAACCATGGAAACACTAAATCAGCAACAGATAAGCCATTCCAAATTGAATGATCGAAAAATTCATATCCCCCACCGCCATAGTTCACAAATATCATTACTACTATAGATATTCTGTGGATAAAATAAAAAAGTGACAAAATTGAAAGATCGTGATATTTAAAATTTTGAACATGGGAATGTTTAAGTAAAAATTGTGTTGCAAAGTCAGTAACAAAAGACCTACTGGGAGAGCTTTTTGGAAAATGTAAAGGTTTTCTTTTTCTTTTCTTTTTTTTTCAAGCAATTTACCAGACTTATAAAAGTCACCAAAAAAATGTAACCTTTCATTAGCAAGTCATGATGCAAAACAAATAAATAAAAAAAAAATACAGACTACAATTTGCACTTGCATCTTTTTTGGATTAAAAATAGTGTTTCTTTAAACTCCAAAATTAATGTGTGCAATTTTTGCTTGCAACAATTTTACATTTGGTCCAAAAACCAAATTATTTCTAGCTCTAAGTAACAAAAGATTTCAGCAAAAAAAAAAGTACAAAAAATTAAGAGAATGTAAAACAATTTCAAGCTAAATCGAAAATGTTACTGAAAACTTTTACTTTCCTGTTTTTTGAACTTTTAATCAAATTGGATCCCGAAAGTTTTTTTGCTCTCTCACTTTTCTCATAAGTTAATAAATAATAATTGTAAGGGAAATTTTTAAACTTAACTACAGTAGGTGCAGCTTAATGTGATCACTTTGGGACAAATACAGTTTGATAACAATAACGGAATATAATCCTGGACACACAAAATGACGATTTTTTTTTCAATTATGAAGCATTGATTTTTTACACTTGCAAGTTAAAATTACAATGACTCAACTAAATGCAGTTTTAAATTACAACTTACTAAATTAGCAGAATGGAATAGCTCTTTTTTTCATTGATTAAACCATCTGTTCGTTGCTACAGAGTTGGTCTTTTTTTCCCATTTAAAAAGCAAGATCTTTTGCTTTTTGTCTCATTAACGAACTTCCTTCTAGCGCATCCTTGTCACTGACATTCGCAAACCACAGTTTCAAAGCAGATTCAACTTCACCATCTTTTCCAGCATGATTTCGCTTATTGTTTAAATTTTTTATTTAGCTTCACTTTGTTTTCAATCTCGCCCTTATCTTTAGTAACTTACAAAGAAATGTCTAGGAAATGTTTAGTTTCTATGCAGCATTTCCGTGACTCATCATGGTTAAATTGGCAAAGCGTTTTAAAATGTCATTTTTATTTCCCTTAACAGTTACATCATTGCGCTTTTTCTCCATCTCTAAAATGATTGACCGTTTAGAGTGAAGTTTTTAGTGTAAGCAGGGAGAAAAAATCCTTTGCTTTACTGAACTTGTTTTCCCGGAAAATACTTGTCAGGATTTGCCTTTGTAATTCTGTTGATTGAAGAGAAAAAATTGAAATTTTATGAAAAAGTGATAACAATAAATGAAAGCACTGGTTACAATAACCAATTTTTTTAACACATGGTAATATACAAGGGTTACGGGACTTCGTGATTCTGATATATAATATTAAGCGAGTGAAAACATTAACTGTGATCACATTAAGCGGCGCCTACTGTATAGATGAAGCGAGACTTTAATTCCCTCTGAGGAACTATAGGGTCCTAAAATCATGTTTAAAATTAAATGCTTCTCCAGTATTGCAATTACTATAAATGAACCCTATATACTTTATAAGCACAGGGACCAACAATAATTGATAAAAGAAATAGTAATCAACTAAATAAATTCAGATAATAATAATAATAATAAAGCTTATGATATCAAAAGGACAGAACCAGAAACATTATGAAAGACAAGCATTACACAGATACAGATGAAGGCAAGAAAAGAAAGAATATTGTGCACATTGGAACTTGACAAAACTACAAAAGCATTGCAAGTAGGCCATAAGTTTGAAACAAAACGTGCATATTTATTTCGGAATATCAGCTTTGAAAAGTAAATTATTTGCACAACAGACTAAATAAATTACTATAAAATTTTTATCTGAGTGTGTCATAGATATTTCTTAGAATACCATTAGCTCTTTAAAAAAAAATGTCAACTTGCCTGAATAAGTACTGTTGAAAGATTGTTTTCAGAAACGAGAAAATGTTATTACAGAAACAGTACATGAAGCTGTGAACTGCTTTTGAAGGGCTGTTTTTTAATATGGATGAAGCTATATTAAAGTACTAGTGGTACCTGCACGGCTTTGCTCGTAATAGAAAAATTAAAAGGTCTTTTGGTTCGCCTGTATATTTACAAATAATGTATGGTGAATTTTCTCGCCAATTGGCTTGTATCCATGTTACGGTTCCACGTTATGATAATTTTGTATCTCGCCAATTGGCTTGTGCCCATGTTACGGTTCCACGTTATGGTAATTTCCTAATTTTTTCATCCATCTTACAATAATTTTGTTCTTAAAATTGGAATAGAAAAAGAATCACATTGAATTTTCAAAAAATCGCTTCGAGGTGCACACCCCCATGCTACAAACTAACTTTGTGCCAAATAGGCCGAACGGTCTAGGCGCTATGCGCGTCACAGAGATCCTGACAGACAGAGATCCGGAAAGAGAGAGATCCTGACAGACAGACTTCCAGCTTTATTATTAGTAAAGAAAAAGTATCTTAGTCATTTTTTAAAAACAAAAAACGAGAACAAATATAACTTGGAGAAAATTGAAGTAGATTTTTTCATTTTGATATGCTCGCACTTTTTAAACCATTTTTACGTTGATACTTTTTTTCAATTGCCGAATGAATTTTATAAGTCTTACAATGAAGATTTTATCAATTTTGGTAAGTATAATTTTTTGTTATTATAGTATCTTTATTATTCTTAAATGTTACTTAATCTTCGGAATTTTTTTATCTTCATTAAAAAAAAATCAATCCAGGAACAGTTTCGAATAGAAGAAAGAAAACGGAAAGACATTATTTTTTTGGTTTTTGCACAATGGAATGGCAATTCTAGACTAAGCATTTCTCATCACAGTGAGAAAATGCACCCCCCACCCACCAAATTAATTTCTGGGCTCGCCACTGAGTGAGTCTATTTCACAGTTTTACATTTGGTTTGTTTCCTTACTTTTCTTTCTTTCTAAAAACAATAAAAATTCCTCACTAAAGGAAGGAAAAAAAAATATTTAGTAGCAGGTTTAGAAAAAATATTGAAATTTGTTGTTGGCATTTATTTCAAATAGAACATTAAAATCAAATTGCAAATATACAATAAGTTTTACAAGTAATTATTTAAATTCTAAACTGATTTTCATTTGTTTGTTTGTTTTTAATGCAAAGAAAAAAAAGAACATTATTCTGTTTTTTCCTATTGGAAATCTCCAGTTATTAATAATATAGTAAGAATATAAGCATCACTTTCACTGTTCCTAATTTGAATGAGATTAAAGAAAAATAAACTTAAAATTGAAAAATATTGAATACATTAAATTAAATATATTAATTTCATAATTAGGGGTCCCCCCTCTTCAAGTTATATTCTATATAATTCTTGACAAGAACTAACACATAACAAATTTTTGTTTTTATATTTGATACAATTAACAACAAAATACTTATTGAATATTTAATTTTAGAACAATGCACAATTTTGAGCAAATCTACCAAAAGGTAAAATATTTTATTGAAGCAGTAATTTTTTCATAACTTTCAAATAATAGCATGTATGCTGTTTTATCAGCATTACAGATGCACGAATTTCATAAAGATTTGTGTAAATTTGTTAAAAGAAATTTTTGTACTGATATTTTTTAAAATGTCAGAAACTAACAAACCATGGGAAAAGGAGATCTGCTACAGTTAAGCCATTCCAACGAGCATGATGAAAAAACCAGTATTTTCCACCACCGTAATTTACAAAAATCATAAGCACAAGAGAAATACTAGAAAGAAAAGATAGACTAAAGGGTTACAGATAGAGAATAAACTTAAACATATACAAGTATTTGGTTTCATATACAAAGTAACACAAAATGTTGAACGGAGCAATTTGTTTTTTGAAAGCATGTGATGTATACAAAATTTTAAAACAAAACAAAATCCATTAAAATGTTTTTCATTAACACAGCTCACAAAAAAGATACAACTAATTAGTTTTAATACAAGATAAAAAAAAAATTGACAAGCATTTATGATTTTTAAAGAAACATATATGTTTGTTAGTTAGCCATAATTTTAATGCCACAGCTAAAAAAGCTAAAGAGTCCCTGCATTAACAAGCACTTAGCAGTTGGTTTTATGATTACAGTTTAAGCAAGGGTTTCCCAACTGCTGATCTGAGGGATTTCACGGTGGATTCATGAAAAAAAAATTAAATTTGGATATAGTTCCTAAAGTTTTTTAAACCTCTCAACTTCTTTTCAGTATTATAAACCCAAATACAACATAAACAACATCTAAACATCAAAACAGAACAGCTAACTATGCATCCCAATTTGTAGTAATTTAATATTCTACATATTCTTTATTCAACAATTATTTCAGTGAATCACAACTGCTATTACATTTTTAAAAAAGAGAGTAATAGACAAAAAATTTATTGCTATTACATTCAAAACAGTTAGAACATTTTTCAATTTTGCTTGATAAACAACATCTATTTCTGTTTTCGTTGTAAGGATTTTCTAAATCGGGATGTTCTCTCCATCCTCTGCATATACATCAACTTTTCTGCAATATCACGAATGCAAATGCAATAAATTGTTTGATTTAAAACAGAACGATGCCTCAGAAACAAATCTGCTGCAATAGATAGTAAAGTTATAAAAACACTTGCAGCAGCAAATGTCACACTAACTAAAAATTATTTCTGTGTGAAATTATGTTAAATAAATGAAATGCCTAAACATAAACTTTTTAATTTTGGTTCACCTTGATTTGCAAAATGGCATTTTTCCAAAATTTATATTTTTCCTATTTTCAAAATTTATTAATTAAATTATTTACACTTTATTTATATTAAAAGTATTAAAATCCATAAAAATTATTTATTAAATGAATTTTTTTTCCTATTTTGAACATGCAATACATTTATTGAATGCATTAAAAAAAATGCTATACCCTCTAACAGTGTCTAAAGAGCGAAGTCGCTTTGGGGAAGCTTTTTTTTCTTCAGCAACAGAACTGGATGAATAAGCTGCAGTTAAGTCCTACAATAATAATAATAATAATAATAATAAAACATGAAACAGACATGATTATGACAATTTTTACAATAGCAGCAAAATGCCATTTATGTTAATGTGCACACACAAACACAATCAAAAAAAGTTTTTCACTGAAGATACGTTTAATATAATGTTTTTAGATACGTCTCTAATTTTCCTTCAAAAGAAGGCCTGAGCTAAGCATAAACAAAAAATATTTAACGACTTTACTGATGTAAAACTTGTCTTGCAATATGAATCAAAAGAGGCTGAGGTGGCCAAATCGGTAAGG
Source organism: Uloborus diversus (assembly GCF_026930045.1). NCBI lineage: Eukaryota > Metazoa > Arthropoda > Arachnida > Araneae > Uloboridae > Uloborus > Uloborus diversus. The sequence continues at coordinate 130,027,316 of NC_072739.1, read as the reverse complement.
CATTGGACTTTTGACCGGTGGGTCTTGTTTTCGATCCTAGCCAGTCAAAGACTCACCGTCTTCATTAATGACAACTGGGGGACGTTAAATATGCTCATGGTCACAAAGTCCTCCAAGTGAAACAATAGCTTTGGGGGTGATGGACCAGGGATTGCCCAGCTCTTGGTCTGGATCAAAAAATCAGAGCTCCCATCCAACTATTCAAACAACAAACAGTGGTAAGTACAGGGCCACTGGAGTAAAAAAAAAAATGAATCAAAAGTTTGGAATTAAAGTTCAAATTAAAAGCTGTCGAGCAACCCCTGATCCAGCATGTCCAGGAGGACTTGAAAATTACTTCAATGGAGCAATAAATAACAAATGGAAAATTGCTTCTGTAGAATGAATGTTTCAAATTGAATCATAATTTTCAAGAACCTTCACTATTTTTTCCCTTTTTCCCAAAATTATAACTGAATACTTAAACTTTTGACACCAAGAAATTACAATGCATCAACTAACTCTTGAACTGAAACTATGATGTGGAGGAAAATTCCACACTTGGGCCTTTTATCTATCAAACTAAAATAGTAATTGCAAAAACTCATGCCATACACTGTTCGTTAAAGTTTAATGCACAATTTTCAGCAAATTGTTCCTTTTAAATAACTTCTTTAGCCAGCTTCTAGTCATACTAATCTGAAATCAATCACAATTTTTACTGCTTTGAAAAACTAAAATAACTCGTTTTTATCATGATTGATAAACATGGTCTTAATGTTTAGAATCACAGATTATACAACATGAAAAACACTTACAAAACTTACATCAAGAGAATTTCGGTGAAAAAGACTGTTTAAAATTCCTTTTCTGAAATAGAAAAAATAAGAAAATTCAGAACTTTGACAAATGTAATACTTTGACAGAGAATAAGATTCTACAAAGCAAATAGCTTTATATTGATGAAAAGGATCATAATGGGAAAATTTTATATGAAATAATTTAACATAGAAAAAAAAGAAGAAATTAAGAAAATTGTAACAAAGCTAATTTGCAAATTTACTTGATTTTATAAATAATTCAGCAGAAAAAGAAAAAAACACAAATTAAGTTACCTTTTCAAGTATTTTCCAGCTATCCAGAATGCAGCAAGCAAGATGTAAATTGCAACAGCAACAAGAATGGCTACACAAAAATTCAAATTTTAACAATGCATTCCTATTCTTTTACTTCCTTTATAATATAATAACAAATCTAACACTGCCCTGGGAAGGTAAAGAGCAGCAACCAGCAAATTTTTCCTTTTTTTTCTCACTTTTTCATTTCTTGTATTTTAGATTTATTGTACAAACTCGCTTATTTGGTTAATGCAGAAAATAAAGCACAATAAATAAATAAATAAATAAATAAATAGATAAATAAAAAAAATAATTTGAATTTTGGCTTTTTGATTTCAAATTATGTTTCTCGCGATCACGAGTATGTGTGTGAGTGTTTATGTAAGCCTGCATTTGTGTCCAGGCATGAGTGTGTGGGTATGTATGTTTATATAGGTATGTCTATGTATGCATGTGTATTTGAGTCTGTGTGCAGGCATGAGTGTGTGTGTGTAAGTGTATGTATGTATGTATGCGTGTATTTGTGTGCAGGCATGAGTGTATGATGTATGTCTGTGTGCAGGCATGAGTGTGTGTAGGTGTATGTATGTATGCGTGTGTTTGTGTGCAGGCATGAGTGTGTGATGTATGTCTGTGTGCAGGTTTGAGTGTGTGTGTGCACGTGTGCAGGTGTGTGTATGTTGGATATAGACGCAACCTGGAGATGGTTTTCGCTAGAGGAGCAGCATCGTGAGGCCGGTTGATGGTGGTGCTGCAGAGTGCACGGGGGGAAATCATAGGACGCCAAAAACAGTCAAGTGAGAACAATAAGCAATGCGATTGCTCAAAAAACCATCACACTCTAACATTTCTCTATTATTAGACTGGATTTCCGAAACTCTTTTCTTCAAGTATCTAAAAATTAATTTCTGCTCATACAGTAAACTCCCGATTATCCGCAGAATAGAGGGTGGAACACTAACAGCGGATGATCCGCAATCAGGTAAAATCAATGCTAGTGTACACAATAGCTTAAAAAGTTCAATAACACTCACATACATTTAAAATATAGCTAAAACGATGACAAGGTAAATAGAAAAACATGCAAAAGTTAAGAAAAGGATTGTTCATTATTGAAAATGGATTGCACACAGATGTGAGCAAATCCTGCAAGCGGACTGCAACAGATCACGCTAGGTTACACCAAAAACATATAGGAAAGGAGAGAGGAATTTTTCAAGACTGTTCCGGTCACTGGTTTACGCTCGTAAGTAGTGTAGATCTAAATATCAGTAAATAGAGCAGATCTAAAATTCAGCAGAGTAGTGTACTGCCGTGCTAAGCTCAAAAGTGGTATCTGCAGTGGAGCTCAAAAGGAAAAATTCATGATTAAGGTTTTACAACTTTTTCCTTTGATTTGTGACTTATTTAAATGTTCAACTTGAGATAGTTGTTTCATAAATATTTTATCTAACCTACATAAGAGTGTATTTTTGTAAAAATTTTAATTAAAAATTAATGAATGTAGTTACAATAAATTTTCTCTTTAAAACCTTTTCATATACAGGGTTAATTTCACTGTAAGTGATTGATACTACGCATTTTTAGGGGTATCTGCACAAGTACAACAAAAATAGCTCAGGTGAAACGTGCTTAATGTATCATTAATTAATACTCTGCTTCATTTGGACTTAGCTGCTGCTTTATTTTGTAAATACAAATCAAATAGAATCTACCTTCTGAAAAATATCATTTTTAAAATTTCGGGCATTTAAAACTGTATATAAACCATAATCATTTTCTGTTCTCTATATTCAAAGGATGTGTTGATGCTATCATTTATGATGTTTTATTTTCTAGATTCATTTTTACCCAGCATGAAGATAATTTTGACAGTAGACGATACTTAAATAAAAATATAATTGGCCGTAGAATGAAATGCGTTTTTTTACATGAAAGAATTGGATATGAATGTTTTATATGCATTTCATTTTTAAGAATTTGCATTTTAAATAAAAATTTGAATAGAAAAATCGGAATATTTACTTGAACATTTATGCAAAGTTGTATTAGTTTTTATTATCAACCTACACCAACTATTCAACGGTTAACAAATTTTAGTACTCTGTTACAATAAACTACTACATTATTAAATATGCTGCTATGCTAAGGTATAAAAGTCGTATCTACAAATTACTAAGGAGAAAAGTGGTAAATGCGCAGATACCACTTTAAAGGCTTAGTATTTGTCACTTACGTTGCCTTAGCAAACTACGCAAAATGTGTAGCTACTACTTTTTCCTTAAAGCTTTTTTTAGTATATCACGTTCACAAATCGCCAAAAAACTTAATTTAGGTAAATTAAATTACTAACAACCACCTGGTGACAATAAGTCAATTTTGATAAAATGTGCAGATACCACATCTGTGATTAGCACAACAGTGTAGATCTACTAGTCAGGATTCCATGTCATTGAAAGGGAAGGAATACAAATGTTTTAGATAAGACTATGCACTTGTTAAGTAAAGATATGTGCATTTATCTCCATTCAGTTTATCATCACGAAAAATATTATTATTATTATTTTTTTTTTTTTTCAATTTTTTTTTTCAAAGGGTGAAAGGTTACAGATAATTATGAGTTTACTGTATTCTGTGCTCTACCTTCCCAAGGCAGAATATATATTATGTTTCTATTAATAGTGCAGAGGGACAATTAACATCAAAATTCGAAAAGCATTAATCCAGTTCACCCCTTGACAACCAGATACCTTTATTACCAGTTTGATTAGCTTTTGTGAAACACAATAGATTGGCAAAAAAAATTTTCGGTGATGTATGTTTATTCTAAAATGACTTTCAGTCAGCGGTTTTAAATACTTTTCTGAAATTTTCAAAATTTAATTCATTAATACATGCTGCTGTCAATGTGGAAAGATTGCGCCTGATGCCGGTATGATTTAAAAATTTATCTTTATGCTTGTTGATCTTATGTGGTTCAAATTCATTTCTATTTTTAGCAAAAAGTAGTAAATTAAATCAGTTGTATGTTACATGTGAGGTTTATTATTGCAATTGCAATGATACACTTTGACAATATTTTCTGGCAATGTTGACGAGCTGAGAACAGCTTTTACTGATTAATGGTTTTGAAAAGGAAATTCTCAGAAATTTAAAACTTTATAAATAGAATTCTGTATTAGTTTTAAACATTTCTCTTTTATATATATATCTATATATATAAAGGTGACAGTGTTTCTTTGTTTGTTTCTTGCTTTGTTTGTACCCGATGGCCAGAAGACACCATAGCACCTACAGCCCTGAAACTTGGCACAAAATTCGAACGTACCCCGGGGGTCTGCACCTTGAAGCTCGAATTTTAAATTTCTAATTAGTTTTTTCATAATTAACTAATTAAGCTGAAATTTCACGTTTTTTGCCTAATAAGAGAGTAAAAAATCCTCCCTCCCCCTGACATTATATGTCATTGGAAAGAGTTTTCCTCTCCAAACAAGATGACGTTTGTTCCATTTCTCTCAATTAAATAAAACAGGAGATATAAGCGATTTTAATTACGATCCCTATTGAGCCACTTTTCAAGGCTAAACTTGATTTTTGTTTCTGCAGTGACGTCATCTTTGGTAAACGGATTAAATGTGCTTGCAGTGACGTCATCTTTGGTATACGGTTGCGTTCGAATAGTAGAACCGGTGGTTGCGCTGTTGTCATTTTTGTTAAATTCACTGTGTGAATGTTAATTGATATTCTTTTTAATTTTAAAGTTGCTTGGCGAATTTGGCGATAAACAATAGAGTTGCGGATTATTTGTTTATTTTGGCATTTAGGTTTTTAAAGGGTGTTCACGCATTTTAGTTAAAAAATATGATTACTGATTATTAGACATCAGAAGGGGGGGGAGGTATTTTTTTTTAATTCTAGAGTTTTTTTTTCTTTCCTCAAACGTTAGCTTTTCTATAGTTATATTTTTCATATGGGGTGCAGGATTTCCATTTTGTCCTAGATGCACCGTGTTACACAACTGTAAATAGGCATAGAAAATACCAAAAAGATAGATATTGATTAATTAATACCGGTGCCAAATTTATTTAAACAGCCACCATAGGCGGCACACTTGGCCTAAAAACAGGGGGGAGGGAGTGGTTTTTTTAATTCAACGATATAAAAGCGTTGGATAGATATAAAAGTGTTGGAGTTAATTTCAATAGTCAGTAAAGTAATTTTTTAGTCACATAAAATAAAGTTACATTTATGTAGAATTTCCAGAGCATTGAAAGGAGGGGGAAAAACATTGTTCACTTAATTTGTTGTAACTTACGGACATAGGCTTCTTCAGCCTTTTGGACATTCTCTACAAAACAGCCACTCTCATTCACTTTAAGATAATTTATAGCATTTTCCCCTACATACATTGAGTCCCTAAAAAAAATATTTATGAATCTTGTATTTTGGTTTATTAGCAATAATAAATAATCATGAATAATCTACTAAAATTGAATAAATAGTAAGGATATTCGAAAGTTAAATAGCATCATAATTAGATTACAATATGAAAGAGTTGTATTCTGGAAAAGTTAGGAAATTCTTGAATAAGAAAATGGTCAAGATCACAACGTCAGCTACAGAATCAGAATTATAGAATAAAGAACTTTTTTTTTTTTTTTGAAGCATTTAATGAATTTAAAGGTCCAACATTCGAAATGTAGAAATCATACACATATAAAAAACAATGCAAATTTTTTTGAACACATACATCATAATATCAAAAATTTAAATGTAGGTACAACTTTTTTTTTTTAAATATTTATTAAGCGCCTGGAATTTTTTCTGAGGGAAAAGAACAAATCATTAAACAAAATCTTTACTTCAGTATTCTTTGGAAAGGAGTTGAAACTGCTGCCCATGCCTATCTTATTTTGAGTTCATATTTAAAGTTTTAAAATTTTAAACTAAAAAAAATGTAGGCTGAATTAATAAAATGTGGGATATGATAGGCACTGATAAATGTTCTATGTGCAATTTATTGCTTTGAAGGTAAATATCAAATAACAATTTCGGATGCAATTGGATTGAAATTTTCGACTGAGCGTGGCAAAAGAAGATGCCTGTCCTCAACGGAAGATACAACATAATTAGGGTTGAAAATATCCATCAATACAAAACCATTAATGTAAAATCAATAGAATTGCATAGAGAACAAAAATATCAGGTGTTGCAGAAACGGATGTAATCAGGTTTCAAAATGCACAAAAAATCATGCCTGGGGCGTGACAGTGTAATAATGGCCAAATTGCAACAATTTTAGGTGTAATGTGCAAAAGTAGACAGTATGTTATCTTTAAAACAATAGAATATTGTTTTTAAAAGTATAATTTTTCGTTTGGGCGCAGAAAAGGCCAAAATAATACTTTTGTTAAAGCTTGTAGCAGAATTTTCTGTTTGGCACCATTCAGCAAAATTGGCGCAAAGGCGCAATAGTGTACCCCTGTGCTATGGATATCCAAGGCAATAATACTGATTTCTGCATACTGGGTACAATACTGAGTATAACATGTATACAATACTGAGTATACAATAATGTATACAATACTGAGTAATTTTCTTGATTCTTAACAAAAAGAAAGAAAAGATAATTACTAGGTTTTTTTTTTTTATTTATTTACTTGCAAATTGATGAGTTGTGACTGTCCAGAACTTCCCAAGTGGAGCCGAGAGCAGCAAATTTCACTACAAATTTTTTCCATTTATATGGACTTACTGATTCCTTTAGTTGTAGCGGGCACTAGAACAAAGAAATTAAAAGATCAAAAATTAATCTAGCAATTATAAGTAAAGTTGATAATCATCAATTTTAGAGACTTAATTAAATTAATAGCTTGGTAAATGAATATGACGACGGCTTAGGTTGCTCCTTTAACAAATATCTTTTCAATCTATCACCCCACTCCTAAGATCAAAGATTGCTATTTTCAGCACTAAAATCTTTAATAAGCGTACACAGGTTATGCTTCACAGAAATAAAAATAAAGAGGCTTTTTTTTTGTATGTGTAAGTACATTTCAAAGAGAAAAACAAATCTGTTGGTTTCAAGCTTTCAAGCCAAATGCTTAACAACAGTATCAGCAGCAATTAACTGGATTTTGTCGGTTAGGTTTTTTCTTTATTCCAATTATTGAAGCATGAGTTTCATTTTATTTTCATAAGTTCAGACTATGACAGAAGTAAAATACATAAAGGTGTTTAGTATTATTCCTCAAAGTTTCCTTTGTAATTGTAGTCTTCTCATCAAAATATTCTTACAGATAATATTCAATGTAAAATGGTCGACCTTGGCGTCAGCGCAAAGAAGTGCTCCTTCATTCAAAAATTTCTCATTCCTACTGGGCCCCCATTTCAGGGATGAAATAATAAATTCTCTGGCATATTAAAACATTTTTTCCTCACCCAGAGCTTTGGTGCATTATCCTGCAAGGGTGGATCCAGGAACTCTTCAAAGGAAGGGCGAAACTAAGCTTTTAGAACTTCAATTTTGGAAAAATTACAGATAGTCAGAGGGCTAAGGGGGAAGAAACTGCATTTTGTGATAAAATTATGAAACTTGGCATGTTTGCAGACATTGCATATACAAATATTTTAGGAAGGGGACACATTCCAAAATCCTCCCCCCCCCCAGGGCAGCCATATTTGGTCCAAAACCAAAAATGGCGATTAAAAAATTGTATTATAAATTTTTAAATCATTGGTTGCATCACTCCATAGATGTTAATTATATTTTTTACCGTTTAAAGCTCATTAAGCGTCTAATTTCAGAAATAACTTCACAAAAAGTGGTTTTAAAAAAAAGATGTCTTCAAATTGTAAATTCTCTGACGCGAATCCCCCCCCCCAATAACATAATTACTGGTTTCTGAATTTAAAGATACATTAAATTAGGGTGATATCAAAGTAGGGTTCCACTTATCTGAATTCTAACTGCCCGGTCCAATTATCCGGTCATGATGCACCTTGTTTTTTTATGAGAGCACGCATAATTGGAAATATTTTCAAAGGTTATAAGAGAATATGGACTTGAAGGAAAATGGGTGAAATTAATGTCAAGACATCATAATTCTAATAGAAATAAATTTAAAAATTAATATTTAAATTTATTCTTCTTATTACTATTATTACTATTTTGTTACTGTTGTTAATTCTCCGTTAATCGATTGATCATTAGTAAGCTTTTACTCATTTTATGAATATATATATATATATACTAGAGGGCCCGACAGACGTTGTTCTGTTCAAACTTTGTGAATTGAAAAGTTAAAAAATTTCAATAAACTATCAAGTGTTTGAACCATTCTGTTAAAAAAAAAGTAAAAAAAAATGTTTTAAGTTGCTATGGTGTCAGAATGTGTATATTGATTACAACTTGATTTATCTAATGCCCACTGAGCAGTTGTTTTATTAAATATTTTTTCTCCCGTACTTAATGGTTTGCTCCTTCAGCCATACTTAAAGGATAAAAAGCGTCCTCAGATATTTAGTGTAAAAATCTAACTACCCATCTGGAAAAAACGGGAAATCCGGCTGCAACATCCCCCATATGAAAAAGAATAAAACAATCGAAAGGATATCGTTTAGAAAAATGATAAAGGTAGAAACAGTTCTCTGAATAAGCGAAAATCACTCATCCCTCCCCTCCCGATGTAAAATAAACACATTCTTCAACTAAAATGACTAAAAACTCTTTAAAAACGAAAAACAATTGTTTGCAATTTGAAATATTTCGCCAAATAAACAAAAAATATAATAAATTACATTAAGAGTAGCTTTAAAATGTAAACAAATGATCACGCAACTCTTGTTTATAGCCAAAGTCGCCAAGCCACCACGTTACTGTAATCCAGCCGATCAGTGAGCAAAGTCAACTCCGACCGATTAGCGGTCCGATCTTTTGAGCGAAAACTTTTAAAACTTCATATATTGCCTATTTTGTTCTTTCCACCAAAGATAAAGATCTTCCACTGCCCTGAGCTTTTGTGTACAGAACTACACTGTAGTAATTTATCTGGACGAAAATAAAATTTGTTTCGTCTTTAAATTCCATCATCTTTTCCTTTAATAATGTACTGATTGGTTTAATAATCTTTAAAGTATTCTTGACATTGGTGTCAAAACTCAGATGGATTTGAAAACAAATTTTGCCAGGTACGGTACTTTCTGATCATTTGGTTAGGAAAACCTAAAACACCGATCCGGTCACATGATTCAACTACGACGAAAGAAGACATGTTTACCCGATTTCTTCCAGTACTTTAGTTTAAAATATATCATGAGACCTAAAATCGTTGCTTTCAAGAAATGAAGGCTTCACTCTCTCTCTCTACGTTTTATCTACACAAATTGACATATATCACAGCAGGAAATTTCATTACAAAAAGCAGAGCTGGCTTTCTTATTGTCCTATGGCAACGGGTTAAATATTTATTTCAGTTCTGGCTCAACAATAGGTTAAAATAAATATTAATCATTTGAGAGATATAAACATTCAATGTTTAAATTAATTAATTAATTAACAAAAACGTTTCCGATTCGATCCATAGCGCTTCAAAACCATGCTCGCCACAACTTAATTACACACAGAAAATTTGATCAAAATCGGTCCAGCCGTTTAAAAGCCTTATGGTGACAAACGTCCGCACAGAAGATTTTTATATATTAAGGTATATATATACCTAAAGTGTATAATAAAAAAAATGTCTCTAACTACTTCTTACAAAAAGATTTACATTGATGCAATGAAGACACTTTTGTCAGAGAAGTTTTTATAACTTAAAAATCCAAGAAAGAAAGCACCATCAATGTTCAAATTTTGGAGCACCGTATTAAAGCTGAGGCTTTTAATGTTAATGTTTAATAGATCATAGCTTTCAACCAACTTTAATATCTTTACTGAACTTTTGAAGGAGCTGATTCTGTATTTTTGTCCCATTTTATCGCTATACTAAACGATGTACATATACGTTTTAGTAACTACGCTTGGTGGTTACCAGTATTCATAAAACATACTTCTTCTTTAATCCAGAAACCTTTCAAACGTACACAAAGCCTTCGAAGAAGGAATGTTTGTTGTAAAAAAGACAATGAACATCTTTTTTCTGTAATTGGATTGGATCATGCTTATAAGCAAAACAATGCGGTGGTGAAAGAAGACAGTGGTATAATTGGTCTATCACAGATCCAACTACGTTAAGAAGATGGATGTTGGCTGGTCTTGAAGTTATCGATTTATTTACACAATTTGAAAAAGTTATTTCAAATCATTTAAAGAAACGCTATATATGCGCAATGAAGTAATGTTAAGTTTCCAAAGCCTGTTTACAAGAAAGGTCTTGAAGAGTCAGGTCTTGAAGAGAAATAGCAGAACATGGAAATCCATTTTTAGAGTTGTTCTCATTTGAGACGAATATAGCAGTAGACAAAGAATAAGTGGGGCAATTCATGAAGATTGGGCAAGTTGAGAAAAAAAAAACAGTTATAACAAATTCATAGAGAAAAGAATTGTGACTCAAAAGTCACTTCATATTCACAAGTAGAGGAAAAAAAAAACTTTTAAATGCAGAGATACATCGTGATGCCATTGTCTATGATGGTTCTTTCATCGTTCACACAAAACGACCTAGGACCGAAAATGTTTTGGTAGAGCATCTGAAGTCTATTCAGGATACAGATGCAAGACATATAAGAGGAATAGGAGAAAGCTATCGTTTTGAAGAAAATGGTTTGCTTCCTGAGAACTGGGTCAGTTTCCTCCGGAATGCAGATAAGAAGATAGAATTGTTTTTCATGATTGCATTGCCTGTACCATCTTGTTTTGCTCTTAATGATTCAACAGTGATTTTCATTGAATATGACAACTCTAGCTCCATCAAATCACGAGGAAGTTGATTTCAGGATCTTGGTACATGTTTTGGATGCTGGAGAAGGAGGATACCGAAGCACATGCATTAGAACTGATGGCCCCTGGTGTCATTTTAGGCATATCATACTTCCATGAGCTGTTCAAAAAAGGTATAAAGAAGATGGGGCTTGAATTTGTAGCTGAAAAACACCTTCGACTTATACTTGTCCAAGAATTTGCTCACAAATTCGGTCAGCAAAAAGCAGTTGCTCAAAGAAGGTTCCACACATTCTCAGGATGTGACACAACCTCTTTTTTTTGCAGGTCGGGTAAAAGTGACGATGTGGAAAAGATGGAATGACTATCCTAATGTTATTGATGCATTTTTATACTTATCCCACCAAAAAAAAAAAAAAAAAGCATACCTGATTAAAGATTTCAAATATCTTAGCGAATCTTTTTGTCTCTATATAACTTCCACCCGTAAATAAAGCTGGAAAACGTTTTTCCACCAGCAAACAAAGATCAATGATTTACTTATCACCCATAGCTGAAGTCGTTAATCAACTTATTTAGTGCTTATCAATGGGGCAGCATGCCTAAAAATTTAGCTTGAACTTAAATTTATGATTGGGGTTTACAGTAATTGATGAGAAGCACATTCTTATTCATTTGAGTTTGCCCGCAGTTTCAAGTGCTTAAAGCGAATTTACGTCATGCAAGTGCAAAAAACAACTGATCCCAAACAACTTATGGGTGCTTCAAAAAAGGACTTATCTGCACATTGATGTGTAAATACTGCAATGGAAAATGTTATGTATCTGTGTAAATTACTCGTAAATTCAAACATTTTAAATTATCTTCTATATAATCATTGTGCATATCACTTACTCAGATTTGTTGTAGTTTTAGTTGTAATTTTAGTTGTAGTTTTTGTAACAGTGAGTTAAATTTCAATAAATAACAATTTTATTAATAGTAATAATATTTTTAGCTCTATCAACATATCACTAAACTTCTTATTGCAGGAATTAATAATTTATTCCTCTTACATCGTTTAAAACATAGAACAAACGCTTCAAATCGCCTAATGAGAAAAAACTTAAAATTTATTTTAAAGCTTTTAATAATAAATTTTGGATTTTTATGAACAAAATATCCCCCCCTTCCTTTCAATTTTCTAGTGAAAATATGACTTATAAAACTGCAGAATGTGAGTAAAACTTCCAAAAAGTTGCAAAAAAAAAATTTTTTTTTTTTTGCCAATAATGAAAATTGATTTCGTTTTAACTAATAAAGGTATTGTATTCATTCTTAAATAACAATTAAAGTTTGTTTCAGGTTTTGAAAAAATAACTAGCTTTGTTTACGATTTTTTATTTCTAGTTTTATTCTTAGTTTCGTAATCAATTTTTATCAGTAAATTTTAAAACATATGTTCGGATTTTCTAATGTTTCAGATTTCTGGGGTTCGGATTATTGCGTTCTATAGCAAATGAATTGATTTCCTATTACATAGTGCTTTAAAACACATTAAAAAAAAAAAAAAACATTTCTCAAACAACGCTTTTAGAAATGTTAAAGTTTTGTTTTAAAAAAAAATCAAATTTTTTGAAATTATTAAAATTAGAAGGTTTAGAGATATTTTGACAGCGTTTTAAGCTTTAGTAAGCATAATAGAACTCACAAAAGAAGATACGGTGGGCGTTTTTCTAAAAATTAAAAAATAAAAGAAGTTTTGGATTTTTTACCAAAAATGGCAGTCAGGGGGGGAGGGGTTTGGGGGGAGGATTTTGACATGTCTCTCCTTCTAAAAATGTTCGTAAGGACATTGTCTACATGCATGCCAAGTTTCATGATTTTATCACAAAATAGTTTCCGGCTATATTTTCTACCATAGCCCCTCTATCAAGAGAGTTTCCGTACCCTCTCACCCTAATATCATCGAATATCGTTCAAAATTGTATTTCTGAAATTGCATTTTCGAAAAATTTGCAGAGGAAAGAGCTTGAACGAACCTCATTCCTTTCTCTAACGTTACCAAAGATAGTTTAAAACCACATTTTTATGACTTCAAGTTTGAAAAATTCCGAAACATTTCCGATTGAGTTCCCCCTTAAATTTATCGCAGATAGTCTAAAAAATACTCTAGCAACTAAACTACCGAAAAACTGCAGGTAGAGCACCTCAGGGGAGGGGCGATCGCCCTCACCACCCCTCCCTTGTATCTGCCAATGTCATTCTGTTTCCTCTTCCTTCTTGACGGTCTTGTGTAAAACGATTTTATCGCAACAGACATTGGTAATATAACATTACATTTCACATTACACCCCAGGGTCCCCCGTACCTACCACATATGTGGTTGAGACATTGGTAACAGCTAACGCTGGGTAACATCTCTAACCCAGTAGAGAGCTGTGATTCAAACAAAAGTTAGCATATAGATGATTCCTAGATCATAACTATTGTGATTAACTTTTAGTTCTAATTTTTAAAAGCGTGGTAGTCATTGAGAATATTTTTTTTTTTAATATTTGATTTGGACACCACACAATTTCCTTCCACACCTAATTAATTTTTCTATTGCCATGAATTTTTCGATTGTTAATAAGATTTTTCTTTCACAAAGGATTTTTACCTTCTCTATTTTCACTTAAGAATTTTCACAAAATTTTCGTAAAATGTAGTCATCATCAAAAGTTAGTCATCAAAATTTTCGTTACTCCTCGGTCTTTTCTCTTAATTCTCAAAAGGGTTTAACATTTAACTTTTAACATTGAACGTCTTAAAACTTTTTACTTATATTTTTACATTTTCCTTTAGCTGTTAGAATTATTCACTTACTCATTACATGACTTTTGTCTCAGTATAATTGGTAGTTTCTCCTTGGAGATCAACATTTTCTATCTCATTCATAAGGTTTCCCCTTAGTTAAGACTTTGACAGCAATTTTCTTGTCGTCAGGCTTTTGTTCTTAGTCACTAAGGTTCTTACTTAAGTCAATTTTACATTTTCAGCAAGTTTATATTTCTTGTTTTTACCATGCATGCAACTCATAAGTCTTTAGGTTTATTAATAAAACCAGGCTTTCAGAAATGCTAGTAAAAAACAGGGACAGAAAAAAAAAACTTAGTGGAATACAACAGAATTCATTTACCTTTTCGCATTCCAAGCTCTGATACCAAAAATTTATATCTTTGTTTATTTCTGATTTTATAATAAGGCAGGATTCGTCAACGTCCAATTTGCCACAAGTCATGTTGAGTTCCCCTTGCAGTTTATAGTAAACTTCAGATGAACTATGTGGTTCAACATAAAACACGTTCAAAGGTTGAAGATAATCTGAAGATCCCAAAGCAGTTGTGGTGACTGAAAGAAACATTTTTTTATGTAAACACAAGTACAGAACATGCTTGCTTTAATATAAACAGCACAACCAATTGCTTATTAGAAATTATAAAATTCATTTTAAAAGTTTTGATTCAGAATGAAATTCTACATAAATATGCTTACGAGAAAGTACTAATATACATTTTTTTCAACTTAAAAGAAGAACAAATGTAAAATTATTATTATTGCTATTTTTAAAATACCGGCCTTTTTTGTCGACTTCATAATCAGATGAAATTCGCGGGTCAGAACACATAACAAAATTTGAAAACAAATACAAATACAAAAGTGACGACCAGCAACAGGCTCTGGGCCTAGCTAGGCTGGTCCTAGTCAATTTACAATCCCCAGTGAAGATCAATGGTCCTCTTAAGAGGACTCATCAGACAGAAAATTTCTAGCTTTCGGAAGAGAGAGAGAGAAAGCTGTAGCGTTTTCCTTCCCCTCTAGTACAGTAAAAATAGGGATCGGACCCAAACATCCAAAAAAAAAAGCTAAACCTGGTGCAAATTGTTTATTACCCTCCCAATAAGAACAGGTAAAAAGTCCCACCCCATTGTGCGTCGGGTTTTGAAATGGGGGACATCTAAAAATTGCAGTTTTGGGTATTTTTTCAGAATTTTTAGAATAAATTTAAAGTGAGAATATTATGTTATACTAAATTTAAAAGCATAAAATTAAAGGTGTTTGACCCCCAAGAGGGATGAAAAAACCCACAAATGCTACAGAGCCCCCCTATCCCCGTAAAGCGAAGCAGTACCCCCGAACCCCCCTTCTATACATTTCATATGGAAACATTATTTTATGCTAAGAAAATTGTTAGAAATCAAGTGTGTCCATTTTCCAAGAGCGATGGTGCACCTCCTCTCAAAACTACAACCCCCCCCCCCTCTGCCAAATAAAATAAATCCTCCCCCCCCCCCCAACTTTTATTTCAAGTAGAAGTATTATTTCATGCAAATCTAAAATGCATAAATCAGGACTGTCCACCCCATAAGAACAGTAGCTCACGTCCCAAAACGAAATTATGTACTAAAATATTCCCCTCCCCCCCCACCCCCTCTGATGGTGCACATTTGATTAAATGGCCAGAAAAATAACGCTGAACTGTTTTTTGCTTTCAAATGATTTCTCCTAAGCTTGTAACAAAAAGTCTTCGTTATCAAGATGTTTTTTGGAATCTAGATCCTCAGCAAAATCGTTATTCATTGCAATGCTCGCCCAATCCAAAAAAAAGTGGACATGGGGATGAAAATTCAAATTTCATTCAATATGGTTGAAATTTTGCATACACACTGTTAAAAGTATACTATTTCATATTTTATTGAAAAAAATTTCATTTATGTCATTAACATTCTTATTTTAATTACTAAAGTGGAACTATATCAGTACGAACTAGACTGCACCAAAACTGCTTATGTTGCATGGTCTATTACAGCTGAACAAATAATTCTAGAAATCTATAAAGTTTCACACATAATCTGACATTCATTAGCAACAGTTTTTTCCTGAAGAGAAATGTCTACTAATCTTCACTACAAAAGGTAAGCATATTTAATTATTCTTAATTATTGTGTCACACCCGCAACAAAAAAATGCATTTATATTTCCACAGAAAAATTTATTTGCCTAAAAGTTTTGAAACTTTGTATTCTAAAATAGTTTACTAAAGTACTTTGAATAACAAACAGAAAAAAGATTAATTAATGTTTTAATTGGAGTTATTTAGCGTTGCGGGTGTGACGTGTTCCTGTTGCGGGTGTGACATTTAGTTAAAGTCACACCCGCAACATCTTTTTAAATTGAACAGAAATGTAATTCTGGAATGCATGTAGATGACAGCACTAATGTTTTAACCTTTGGCCTAACCTTTGGCCTTTGACTTATTTGTCTAGACCCCAGTTAATTCAAAATTAGTATCTTTAGAGCATGTGCAGTTGATTTATTTAGTTTGGTATTCTATATTATTGGTTCTCCTAAGAAACATTTTTGTATTTCTTGATTTATAATTAAGGCAACTATTCAATAAGGTAAGATTTGTTTTTTTTTTTTTAAATAAATTTTTAAAAAACCAAAACAATATTTTATCTTTTTTAATATGCATAAAAGTGTATAATTTTGCTTTCAGCATTTGACTTTTTCCCCCTTTACTTTTTAAAACAAATAATGTAATATTAGGGACAGATTATTTTTTACTTCAAATTCAAAATAAATATAGAGAAATAATAAAAATAGTAATGAAACTTTTATTAAAATATTTATTAAAAAAAACTTTGTATAAAATTCTGTCAGTTAAAGTTTTAAATGAATCAAAACTTAATGTTTTTAATTTCATTTGGGGTTAAAAAATTCAAAGAACTTCAAAAAAAAACATGTTCAACAATATATTCTGGGACTTGTAGTGCTATATTTATTCACTTTACACTTTTTTTTGTTTTTTGCAGAAGAATGAACAGCACTGAAAGATTCCGAAATCATCATAAAAAGATGAAAGAAAACTCGGCTAAATACTCGGAATATTTTTGAAAAGAAAGGGAAAGAAACAAAGCAAGAATAGAAATTACGAAGAAACTACTTTAAAAAATTATATCTGTGGCCATGAAAAAATAGAAAATGTAGAGGCAAAACCAGAATGAGAGGCAGAGAAAGTGTAGAGAGAGAAAGAAATCTTCGACAAAAGGGGCCACACCATCTCCAGCTGTAGAAACGGAGTCGATGGCAATTTTTTGAAGAGCTCAAACCTTTGGTAATGCAATCCATAGACAGGTACAATCTTCTGTTAATGTCATACAACCATAAAGACTACAACATTAAAATTGCATGGTCATACTTTGCAAGGACTCATAGATAAGGAGCTGTGGATGGTGTTGGTGCGGTAACAAAAAAAAAATGGTGTCACTTGCCGTTCTACAGCTTAGAGCAACAGTCAATTCTGCATCGGATTTTGCCATTTGAGCAGAAAAGGCTCTTAAAAAAATCAGAGTACTTTATTCTGCGGAGAGCGACATCAAAAAAGATGTTGCAAAAATGCTTCACACACGCTGCTGCCTTGTACAAAGCTATACCAAACTTACAATCGGTACACCATGTTGTACCGATCGATATGGGTACAATTCAAGTGGCAGGCACTAACTGCAGAAAGTGCACTGAAGATAGTTTCATTGCTGCCTCAGTCGGAAACGATCTCCCTTGGTAGTATAAATGCTATTGGAGATTTTGTAGAATTAGTTTTGTTTTCTACCTCAAAAAAAAAAAAAAAAAAAAATTGGTCAATTCAAGCAAATAGATGGAGAAGACATACAAGTAGAATACTTGAAAAAAAAAAAAAACCTTCAGAACATGTATACATCTGGCCCAATCAGTCAGACATATCATGGGAGAAACAGAACATTGTAATAAGAAAACTAACACCCCCTGAAATCATCAATTCTAGATTGGAAATGAGATTTATGTAAAAAAAATTTCCTTAGTTATTTGCAATTTCTCTTATTTATTACTGTGCTAATCATAAAATGTCTGATTGATAACTATTTGTGTATGTTGTTATTTTATTGGCCACACAAGTCACACCCGCAACGGGGTGTCACACCCGCAACGTCAACTTTGAATATTTTTTACAGTGAAACTAATTGAGTGAGTATCTAAATTTTTGTATAGAATAATTAGTTAAGTATTACTGTCCTAACATAAAAAAAAAACCAGTTCGATCAGTTGATATAATTCACAGAGTTTTGAATGTTTTGATCGCAAGGTGAAAATGCATGTCCTTTTTATGTCACACCCGCAACGGGTAGAAATTAATTTTTTAAAAAATAAATAAAATATCAATCAACTTGCAAATTGGCATCAATGTACCTGCAAGTAATCTTTATTGAAAAATATAAAAATTGAAACCTATACTCTAAAATATTTTTGCTGATCACTAATTTAGTTAGTGTAAATGTCACACCCGCAACTTTGGATTGGGCGTGCTATGAACAAATGGCTATTAAATGTGAGCCTAAACCTGGGGTAGTAATAAATGACACAAGCAGATAAATTTAAAAATTTTATTTCTTACATGTTAATATTTAATAGTTATTTTAGTAAGAAGAAATACTATGAATGAGAAATTTAAACTTGAACAATATTTGCATGCATCTTTCTTTCGCTAGGACTTTTTTTAGAAACTCTTTTTTGGTTTTAATCTTGCTTAAAAATCTACGCAAGCTGATCCGATGTTAATTTTACAAGTCTATGTTTCAAATGACAAAGTAATTATCTTAAATAATCCTTCACAATTAATTCTTTTTATATTTTTTTGGTCATCTATAATCCAAATTATCCTTTTCCGGCACGCAAATTAAACCGCCCAGGACACTGGGGATTTTGCTTGAAAACCGGGACTGTGCCGGTCAAACCGAAAGTCTAGCAAGCCTACCGATCAAGGGCGTCCATATAGAGAAGCAAGGGGGTGCTCGAGCCCCCCCCCCCTTGGAAATTAGAACTTCCTTGCTTTTAGTACTTTTTTCTTTGCAAAAATATAAAAATATTTCTTCGCCAGCCATTAATGAATAAATAATTAAAAATGTCAAAATTTAATGACTCTAATCCGTCCTGAATTCTGCCTCAATGGGGAAAATATCCTGCTAAACCATGGTTAAAATTTCTGAGCCCCCCCCCCCTTACAATTTTGCATATGGGTGCCCATGCTACTGATAAGTAATGTATCTGTTAGCTATGCATTCAGCAAGAGTGAAATGTTCTTGGAGTTATTCATAGATTCATCAAATCGATCTGTTAATAGTTTTTTTTTTGGAATGGACTCTAAAACATCTTTTGATGGACGTTCATTATTCTCTAAATATTGCTCTATAACTATAAACCAACCCAGTATGAGAAACAGTGTAATGCTTTGTTGTTGTTGTTGTTGTTTTTTTCCAGTACATAGTGTCAAGTGGGCATAAAATCCACATTTTTTTTCTTAAGTAAATAATAAATACAAAAATTTCTTTAAATCTTTTCATTGTTATTTTACGTCACATTAACAAAGAACAAATTACACTTAATTTTTGGAAGAAAAAAATTATTTAAATATCTTATGGCATTTTCTTTTGCATATGTGTAAATTACCTGGGGTGGGGTAAAGTGGTCATAGTTAAAAAAATTAGAAGTAAATACCATAATTAATAACCATATTTTTTTAATGTTTAGCACACCTATGTCTTTTGAAGAAATTAACTTCATTTAAATAAATTACAAATTTTTGATGGTCAACTTAGATCAAAAGTTGGTTCAATGAGAATTTTAATCATCATATTTCACTCTTGGATTTCATCAATATCATCAGTAGTGATTGCAATGCCAATATTTTGGGTATTTTCTCTATTAATTGAAAATAATAGTTTCAATTAAAGAATTTTCAATTTTACGCATGAAATATCTACTTATATTTTAAATGTACGTTTCTTTTTCCATGATACAGAACCAAATTGATGTAAAAATATGACTTCAAAGGCACGAACTAATAGAATATCACTTAACTAAAGTAGCAGAAAGACTGCAAAATGATACTTTGCGTGCGCTTTTGTGCACCACGTATTTATTTTTTCCATTTCCCTGATCGCTCACTTTCCCTTTTGTGAAAGCTAATTTAGAACGTAATTTTGAATGCATTTGCCCTATGAACAACTTATTCTAACCATCAATTGCAGTAATATTTTGTAATTTTTAAAATATTTGTCTCAACTGTTCTAAATTATGAGCAAAACTTTTCTTGTAAGCATAGCAAATAGTAATTTGTTGTCACCGGTATTAGTTTGTTGTCCTGTCTCGCGATTTGGCTTTATACTTGGCAAGATAATATTTAGAAATTTTATAGTGCCTTGAAAATTTGCATAGAGGTTCAGCATTAATGTTTGAAGCATATTTTCAGATATTTATATAATTATAATTGTAAAGAATAGAGAAAACAAAGTGAAAACAAATAAGGGAAACTAACAAGAACAAATTTAGTCAAGCTTATTGTAAATTTCCAACCAAAGGGCTAAAAGTAAACACAAACCTTTCCTGCTCAAGAAAAAATGATGTTAATATTGGAAAAGTATTGTCTCTCAGAAAGAAATAACAACTAGCTATAAATTTAAGAAAAAATAATATTATTATGCGCAATACAAAAGTAACACACACACTAAAGTTTTTCTAAAAATAATACGCAGGAGACCGAATTATTTGAATATGAAGGACTTCTAGACAATTAGAGGAGGTGAATTGTGCATTGTTCCAGCATGAATTTAGAAAGAGTATTTTCAACTGTAGAAAAGCTTAGCACTAAAATTTCTAGGCTTAGAGACAATTCAATGAATGAATTATGTTTTTTACTATTATTGAATTTTTTTTAAATATTTGTTCACAATACGTTTTCATAAATAATACGATTTTTGTACAAAGGTATGGAATGTGACAGCCAAACAGTATGTTTTCAAGCATTTTTTGAAAATTTTCAAATACTGATATTCCGGTGTCATGATTCAAAAATATCGAACACCGGTAGTGAATTTTTGGTCCGGTATTGCAATCCCTAATCATCAGGGAAGGTGTGATAATTTCTACTGTTTTATTTCTTAGGAATATAGTGAAGATAGCTTCTAAATAATGGCTAAATTAACTAAATTACATAGTAAGAAAATATTACACCTAAAAAAAGTTCCGAGAAAATGTTACTTTATTAAAAAACAAAAGGGAAAAAGGGGGGTCAAGTGAGTCTCCTTTTTCCCTATTTGACATTTCATCATTAGTCACTAAAAGCTGTTGGCTTCGAAGATATTACTGGACAATTACGGGATATTAAAGGGACAGACTTGTCTTAAAGGCTCTCAGATGACTTGTGATGCCAACTTAGTAACTATTTCTGTTCTTAGCTAGATTTCTTTTGCTCTGTGAAATGACAATGATTTGCTAGCCAATTTATTCGCTGGGTTTAGATTGAGCTTTGCATATATACCAGTCATTTAATCTCCTTTCAAAGTTGTAAAGCTGAATCTTTTCAGACTTTTGAATAAATGAACATTTGTCATTCAATTTTAACTTGATTCTTAAAAGAACAGCAATGTGTCGTCTTCAATTCTTTTCCAATAGAAAAAAACGTAAAATGAAGTTTTATTTCTTGTTCAATGTAGTGAAAGTAATAGCTTTGTTTGTAAGACAATATTAATAATGGTCTATACACAATATTCAAAGCTTTAAACATTTTTTAATTAAAAAACTTGACAAATTGGTGTCTAACTGTACAATACAGCCATACTCATTTACAGTAAATTTACGACTATAACGTATTATCGTAAGTTCTCCTTTTGTTTTACCGTGTATTATTAAACTTCTTACAATAAAATTACGTTTGTAAAAACAGTGAAACCTGTGAAAGTTGACCACTTGCGGTGCCCTTTTTTTTTTTTTTTTTTATTAAATACGTCATCCTTTTGTACACATTCAACAATGTTAAATTTCACAAATTATGGGATGACGTACGAGAAAATTTAACAATACTCCACACTGATAAACAATAAATTTTGATATATACAGAAGAAAATAATTTTGTTCAATAAGAAAGAATATATATAAATATTTACATTAAGATAAATAAAAATAAATAAATAAATAAAAATAAATAAATAAATAAAAATAGATGAAAGAAAAAAAAAATAAATACATAAATAAAATAAAAATATTTTAAAAAAAATAATTATATGAATTAAAAAAAAAGAAAAAAAATAATAATAATAAAAAATTAATAAATAAATAATAAAAATAATAATTTTAAAAAAAATAATTAAAATGCTTAATGCCTATATATTAAAAAAAAAGTAAGTAAGTAAAAAAAAAAAAATTATCCAAAGAGAAAATGTTTGTGGTCAATTAGAAATGTAATAAGATCTGTAATTTTCTTTTTTGCTGCAGGAAACAAATAATAGTTTTTTAAGTCTTGAGTCCAATTGCCAGAAGAACGAAGATGGAATGAAGAAGTGTGAATGCAATGTTGTATGTAATGTTGAGGATTTCCAATTGATTTGCATCTGCAGAGGTCACTATTTCTAATATGGAATCTTTTCAAGTATGAAGGGAAGGGCCATGGCCAGTAAAGAAAAAAATTTCATGTCTATTTAAATTCAAAGGAGTAAGTTTAACTTTCGGACGGATTTTGTAGATTAGTCTTCCTGTTATGTCTTGTTCCCATCGTTCTTGCCAATCAGTCAGTAGATCTTGTAATAATTTATGCTTTGCAAAACTTCTTGGAAATGGCAAAGGATGCTGTTTTGTTGGTACTAAGAGTCCATTTGCTGTTTGGTTTGCGAGAAAATCGGCTCTATTGTTTCCAGCAGAGGTTGAATGACCTTTAATCCAAGAAATTTTGATATTATCATGATTTATTAGTTGTTGTTGGATTTCAGCTATTAAAGAGTTTGTTGGGTTTAGATTACCAATTGATTTAATGACTGATTGACTGTCACTGTACATAATTGATGGTAAGTTATTGTGGGTTACAGCATGATCTATTGCTTCTTTTATTGCTAACGCTTCTGCTTGAAAAATAGAGTTGGAGACATTTAGAAGAAATGTGGTTTCGTCAGTTGGAGTTGTGTTATTTAAAATAAGGAAAGCTGCCGTTGTAGCTTGTTTTGTTTTCGAGCCATCTGTGAAGTAACGGAAGGAAGAAATATTAGTGCTTGAATTTTCCAAATTTGGTGAGTTTATTTGTAATGAAGATGTTAAGGAAACACTGGGATGAAATAAAATTGTTTTGATTTTCTTTTCAAAGGAAGACGCTCGAAGAATTCCAAAACATGTGACAACGTCCTTATTAAGTCTGAGTAATGTTCCCATTTTTGCTTCGTAGGAAATTTGAATATCTAAAGGAGGTATACCGGTGATTATTTGTAAAGAACTATTTGCTGTTGTTGCATAAGCTCCTGTTAAATGTAATAACAAAGGACGTTGTAATTTCAAAAGATTTAAATTCAATCTTGTAGTTGGATTGCTTGCCCAAATTGGAGATGCATAAGCTATTATTCTGAGAAAAACAGAATCATATAAGCGAGCTCTGAAACGAATATTGTAGCCCCAATATTTTCCTGCCAGGCGTCTTAAATGTTGTAAATAATTGGTTGATTTGGTCTTTAGGTGTTGTATATGTGGTAAGAATGAAAGGTTTTCATCAAGAATGATTCCTAGATACTTTAAAGTCCTTACTCTTTTAATTTTTTCAGTCCCATATTTAATATTTTGATTCTTAGTTTTTCTTCTAAAAAGTAATAAACTTGATTTATCTGTTGAGACTTTCAAATTATAATAATCTGCCCATTTTTTGAATTGTATTAAAGCTGAGTTTGCTTCATCTCCCATGCTCTTTATTGTTTCTTTAACAACGCCAATCACAAAGTCATCTGCGAATGCTTGAATAAAAACTCCTCTTGGCATTGAAGTGTGTAGAATATCTTCTGCTATTAATGACCACAAAAACGGACCGCTGCAAGATCCTTGTGGGACGCCTATCATTTGATTATGAATTACAAATTCATTATTAGAATCCATTATTAATTTTCTGTTTTCAAGCAGACTGTGAAGGAATTTTTTCAAAATATTAGGACACTAATTGAGAAATTTTGTTATGGAGTTGTGGATGTGGAATGCTATCAAAAGCTCTTTGAATGTCTAAGGAAATTATTAATTTATGACCTGTTATATTATAATCAAGAAGATTTTCCCAAATATTTTGTAAAGCATCCTCTGTTGAATATCCTTTTTTGAATCCAAATTGATTTTTTGGAGAAAAATTTTGGTAATAATATTGAACTCTTCTAACAACTATTCTTTCTAAAAGTTTTCCTAATGTTGGTAAAAGTGTTATAGGACGATATGAAAAAACATCTTTAATATCTTTACCTTGTTTGAGAAATAAAATCAATTTTCCAATTTTAAAAACATCTGGAAAATAAGAAAGCTTGAGGCATTTGTTATAAAAGCAATGTAGTAGTTGTGGTAGTTTTTCAAAGATTAGTTTAACTATTGCGTAATCTATTGAATCTAATCCGGGGGCTTTTTTACTATTACAAGAATTCAAAGAATTTTTAATTTCTTCAATTGAAATTTCTGGTTCAACATTTGAAAGATCATTGAAAGATGAATATGTAGTTGTTGAGATCTGGCAGTTAGATAACGGATTTCTTTGCGGTATTGGATAAAGTTCATTTAAAATGAATTCCAAATTTTCTTTTTGCGTAGCTCCGTCATTAAAAATTGGCAAAGTAGTTGGACGCTTAATTTTTTCAAAACAGGATTTATAAGCTTTACCAAATGGATCAGATGCTTGCTTGCAAAAATTGCGCCAACTTTCTGTCTTTTGTTTTTTGATGTTTCGGAAATATTGGGCTCTGGCTTTTTTGTATTCAATTTTGACTCTAACATTTTCTTCTGGTGTTGGCTGCTTCTTCAATTTTCTTTTTAATCTATTAAGATTTGTTTTTTCTTTTTGTAGATCATTATTCCACCATTTTACTTCAAATTTGTTTGAAATATCTTTAATTTTAAACGAATTGTTGCAACAATTCTGAATAGTAGTAATAAAATTATTTGAGAATTTATTAAGTTCAAATGGTGTTAAAATATTCTGGCAAGAATTAATGAATGGTGTTAATTTTTCTGAAATCTCTTTTTCAAAGTTTTTAATTCCTTTAGATGTGATTTTATAGCGTTTAATTGCATAAGTCGAAAGCTCTTTTTGGAATTTAAGTGAAATAAATTTATGGTCACTTAGGGAATCTACATCATCTATAACATTCCACTGGTAATTATCATTTTGAATTAAATTTCCTTTAATAAATGTTAAGTCAGGCCAGCCATTTCCATTTTCATGTTCAAAAGTTGGTGAGTCATATGAACTATTTATTAATTGCAAGTCATTTGCTTGGTAAAAATTTATTACTCTTCTTCCTCTTGGATCTTCACCAGCATATCCCCAAGATTTACTTCTACTATTGAAATCACCCATAATTATAATATTTTTATTTGAAATATTTCTCAAAAGACTTTCGAGATTACGTAGAGGGATTCTAACATCTTCTGTTGGTGTTATATAAACTGAAATAATAACAATTGAATCTTCCTTGAAATCAGCTGATATTGCTATATGGTTTTCTTTTTGGTCTATTTGAGAAACTATTATATTTGAGTCAGTACTTATAACAGCAGCTTTTTTACTTAAAGAATAAAAAATTTTCCAATTACTAGGTTGTTCTGGTATTTGATCATTTTTTAAATATGGTTCTTGAATAAGGAAAAACTTCGGTAACATTTGAGTAGATAAAAGTTTTAAAGAACTAGTAGCGATGCTTCTTTTGCCTAAATTTATTTGAATACAATTCAAAGAGTTAAAAGAATACTTTGAGAACTGAATATTAGAAGAAGGAAAAATTGAAGATGAAGTAAACAATTTCGGATGAGACAAATGATGAAGAGAGGAAGGAAAGTTAATAGAAAACACAGTATTATTCGTCATAATTGATATTCGATTTCAACTTTTGAAGAACAGAAAGATAATATGGACAAGATGAGTCAGAAGCAGGGTGATCAATCAAATATAAAGGCGAAGAGCTTGGAAGAGATTTAACGCAATTTGCGCATTTCGTGAAATTGCTTTTGCATTCATGTTGAGGGTGATTTCCAGAACAGAAAGTGCATTTTTGCAAATTACTTTGGCATTTGCTAGACAAGTGTCCAAATGCTTGGCAAAAATAACACCTTTTTACATTAATATATTCTCTCAATTTGTAAGTTTCCCATTCATTTTGTAAAAATTTGCATTTCATGAGTATGTTAAATGTGAAAGGTTCGCACTCTATTACGAAATTCTGTCGACCGTTTCTTGTTTTGTAATTGAAATTAATTTTGAAGTTTAAATTTTTTCCTGTATTTTCAAAAATAATGTGGTTTATGTGTTCAGTTGTTGTTTCTTTAGGTAATCCTTGAATTAAAATCTTTGGGTTTATTGTAGTTGTAGTTTTAATTCTCGTATTAAGCTGTATGTTAGGTATTGTTAAGAGAGCTTTTTGTAGTTTTTCTTTGTCTATTTTATTGTAAAGATCTATAGCCAGACCTCCATTCCTAATAACACGTAACTTGTGAATACGTATGTTGTCGCTTGCTGGATTGTATTCTTTTTTCAAAAGTAATTTTAAATCGAAAGAAGAAGTATTTTCACGAAGAGGGTAGACTAAGACGGTATATAATTTTGGATTTTTCTTCATTACATCAGCATACGAATGTTTATATAAAGGAGAAGCCGTTTGATTATCGGTAGGTTTAAATTCTGTAAACGTTTTAGAAAAACTATTAAGTGAATGAACAGGAGAAAATTTAGTATTGTCATTTTGAAGATGAGCTTTTAGAGGTGTATCAAGCTCACTCTGTGTTGGAGACGTGTCGACTACTTCGTAAATTTCATTTTGAAAGTCTAATCCATCAGAGGAATGCGTAGGGAAAATAACATGATTAGTATTCTGAAGGTTGAAAATATTATCTTCTTCAATTCCTACCTGGTTTTCTGCATCTTTGTAAGTTGAGGTAGTTTTCATAGTAGTGTACAATAGGTTTGTGGTAGTTCGATCTTCTTGAGTTCCTACGTCTTTATACTGTTTTTTAATTTTTAAAGTGTCAAAGTCAGATATAGCAACTCCTTTCAAGGAAAAATCTTCATTTCCTGTCAGTTTAGTAATAAGTGAAGAAGGTGACAAATTATTATTTTGTGCTATAGATGAAATAAGATCTTGACAGGAAATATTATCCGAGTCAATAATTCTTGACTGCAGAATTGTTAATATATTTATAATAAAAGATCTGCATTCTTCCTTAAAGAAGTATCTCTTGTTTGCATTAGTTTTGGCATTAATAATATATTTAATGCAATCAATTAATTCATTAGAAGTGTGTTTAATAGTTGGTCTCAAAACTACTTTATCTGCTGGCTGAATGCCAAACAAATCTGCTATATTTCTTTGAGAAAATGTTTCATTCACATTATCACACGAGGAATCATTTTCTGAAGATGTTAAATCAATTGCTTGAATTTTCGTCTCATTAACAGTAGGTACTAGTGCTGCAGTTGAAATTAATGGCGATTTCTGAAATTCAAAATCACTTTCCATTGTTGTACTTTAAATTTGTTTTCATTAAATACTGCAATTGCATAAGCTAAGGCAAAAGCAGAAATATCGCCAACAATGAAAAGAAAAATCCGCCAATCTTTGGAACGAAGTATTTCAATTTGAAATGTTCATACAGAAGTAAAAATATGAAAGTTCGTTATGTGAAAAAACAGTTAAGACACATTAAAGTTTCACAAAGTAAATTTGTGAGTCCAGAAGCTTAATGCAAAAGTCAATTTCAAATGATATTAGCACATTTGACATGAAGCTAAGTCATTGTAAGTTTAAATTTATCGATCATATAATATCATACAAACTTCAATGTGTTTTTTCCAAAATTACGTACTTTCTTTAAAATTGAGCAAAATTCATAAAAAAAGATACCTGCATGTTCCTCATTGGAAGCTTCATCAGATTACATCAGAAAAAAAAAAAAAATATAATTAACAAAAAAAAAAAAAATTTACTTGCGGTGCCCTACTTTAGTGGTCAACTTAAACATATGATCAACTTACAGAGGTTGATTTATATGGTAATGGCTAATTCCGTGCCTGAACAAAGCGGTCAACTTAGAGAGGGGTCAACTTACAAGGGTGGTCAACTTCACAGGTTTTACTGTATTATTATTCTAGTGCTTAATTTAAAAATATTCTTCCGTGTCTCTTAATGTGTCAATGTTTCATTTTAGATTTGGCGAGTTTTAACTTCTAAATTGACGTTTCTTGAAACAAAAGATTTAGTTTGTGGATGTTTATTAATATACTACTTCCGTGTTTTTGAAAGAAGATATGGTTCTCACAAATTTTCTGTAAGTATTTTTCACTCCCTTTCTCATATATCACAAAGAACTTTAAAGACTTTGTTATAATAAGCATGTTTTTTAGTTATTCATTCTTTCAATACTAATTGTAATTGAATTCCTGAATAACTTTTAAATTCAGCTAATTTTGTGATTAATTATTTTCCCTGACATTTCTTTTTGATTTTATAAATTTGATTTTTTTGAGAAATTGGATTTTTTTTTTTCCATTTCTGATAATTTTTAATAAAAACCTTTTTTTATATTATGATTGCAAGAAGTATAGGCGGCTGGTGCATGAAAAAAGTGAGGGGTCAAAAGAAGTGAAGGGGTTACGGGCGTGGTTCGGAAGTTTTTTTGTTTTTTGTAAAGTGGGCTTTTTAACTTACTGGCTTTTAATGTTGCTCGTTCTTCTAAAAATGAAATATGGCATCAAAAATTGTTACAGATGGCTGGATTTTACATTAGTTAGATCGCATGGTAGCGAGAGTTCACTGTATGTAGGGCCATTTCACAGTACTTTATAAAATTTAGAGTCCACAACATGACACTTCTTTTGCCATAACTGTTTAATTTACTGTTCGATTAGCACAAAATTTTATTTTGGGTTAGTCCTACCAACACTTAAGCACAAAATGAAGCAGTGTGATAAAAAATGTAGAAAATATGCTAAAGGCAATGGTATTCTTAGCATAAGTATTACCTGTGGCAGTAATTTGAGGTGTTCCTCCAAAAGAGGTATGTGTGCTTTATGTAAACATAAAGTTTGTATGACTCTTAGCCCCTAGGCTCCTAGGTAACTTCAGTCACCCTATAACATTGTGCACCATTTCCATTACAATTTAATTGATCAAATAAACTTTAAGACATATAGGGGAAATTTTTCAGAATTTCAGTACTATATTTTTTGTGAAGTCTTAAAATCTATTTAAGCTGTCACTTGGGGGCAAGCTGCGCTACTTATTCATAAAAAAAAAGAGAGTAAGTTCTTGTTTGATAGCTTGTCATAGTGATGAGGCATATCAGCATCAGCATGTTGTGCATAGATAATGTGTCACCTTTAATACAGCAATTTTTTTTATATTTTTATTCTAAAGTATAATTCTTACAAATTAATGTCTGTAAAAGATATGTTCAATTGTTATTATGTTGCTTTTTGTTCTTTGTTTTGTTTTAAAATTTTCTTTCTTTTTACAGTCTTATTTATTAGCAGCCTGTACTGTTGCCACCGTTCTTGAATTGATCACAGTATTTTTCCTTAGAAGACTTGAAATTCAAATCACTTTTCTCCCAACTGGGCCGTAAGTATTATTGATTTCACAGGCCTTCAATAAAAAAAAAAATGATTACAAACCAACAACTGATTCTAATAAATTGTTGGATGCCAATTTCAGGAAAACTAGCCAAAAATTTCCATAATGTACCGATTTTTCAGGAATTGGAAATTTAGACTTTCTTCTAGCAGTTTCATTAAAAAAATTTATACTTTAGGAAAGGGACCAGCACATGGGTAAAAAGTTATCATTGTGGCAAAAGCTAAAGGTTTTTCTGATTCTGGGGAAAAAATAGCCTTTAGTTAATGTATCCAAAAAAAAAAAAAAAGTTTTCAACAGGGTTATCTTAAAAAGAGCTCTAATTTGTGGAGCGAGCCTGTCAAAAATCTTCATTAAAAATCAGTTTTCATAGAAGTAATTTTTAAAGGTCAGGTACTACTCGAAACGATGACTTATTTTTTTAACTCCAACCACCACACACATACACATTCTCTCTGCTTAATCACTCTTTGATCTTTGATTGAAATGATTTTGCGCAAAGCTTTTAAAAGTTTTATATCTTATTCAGGGTCTCATTCTTGCGATATATGAGTGTACATTATTTTATGGTTTTCATGTTTTAAGTTTTTGCCTACCTATTAAATATACTAAGTGGCAGCAAAAGTTTGCCTGAATTCACCCGATTTCTTTTGTTATGTTTGTGGAGAATTAGTAGTAAAGAAATATTAAGGAAATATAACAAATTTTGTTAAAAGAGTATATAGAGCATGTTTCGGTGTAAAAATTGGTGTTAAGGATAATTCATGGGCTCTACATAAATTGTCACCCTTGTTTAGAGAATTTGAGAAAATGGTACAAAAGCGTGATAGGCTTTCCGTTCTGGACAAGGAAAATTTAGTATTAAAAATGCACATGAATCTAGGCCATATTAAAGAATAGCGACTGTTCCTCATTACACGTTTTAAAATTAATATATATGTTTTTCATGTTGTTTCCAATTGTTTGGCGTATAAATTAGTTTGTAAGTATTAAACTTACATTTTGATAATACCTTTTTTCTCACAGAATATGCAAAATATGACTTTTGTGCGTATATCTAAGCTTATTTTGTGAAAAACTATTACATGATTGAGGAGAAATAGATGCCATATTTAAAATCAGCTAACCAAATAGTATAAAAGTCGCCCATCATCGTGCTGTCACTTTCTAATACCCCACATTTTGCAATGTGTTATTAATGCATAGATTTTTATTAAGAACATTATGAACAATGAAACACGCACACAAAATGTTATCATATGTTTAACACCAAGTTCAAACTTTTAACATATGAATGCAACCAGATGTGTTTACAATTTTTTTTTAGACGCTTACATTAGCAATCTACTCGTATTTTATACTATTCCCTTTTCTACTTCAGAAGTAACACTGCATTGAAGTAAAAAATTATTCTTGAACTTATTTGACGAACTAAAGGAAATTTAGTTTTCAATTTATTTATCACATTTACCTTTAAGTTGTGTGAAATGTTGCTGTTGAAATATTGACAAGAATGATTTTTTAAGTGCAAAACTCTACCATTCATTAGATCAGCTCCAAAGCTGTTGTCATGGGCACCCACGAGGGGATACTATAGGGGACTCGGCATTTTATAGACATAAGAGCTGCCAATTCTTAGTTAAACTTTGAACATAAATAAATATAAAATCCGCTCAATATAAGCCAGCAATGAATGACTGTTATTAAAAATCTTTACTTAAATATTTTAATCTGCACTGAATTTGCTTTCATAAGAATAAGGACGCATCTTAGGAAACAGATTTCTGCCTGTCTTCTATGCAAAAAGAAAATGAATTCCCTCAAAATGTTTTAGTCCATCTAAAGTCCAAAACTGAAACTCGTCAATGCTATATTGAAAAATAAAAGAAAAACAAAATAGAGAGCATAACCTTTTTATACACAGTGAAATCTGGTTACAATGAATACCAGTACAGTGAAATATGTGTTTCAACAAAATACATTTTCAGCCCCTATTTAAAAGCCTTGAATTTCATTATAATGAACAAAATTTGCGATCCCTTGAAGTTGGTTGTAAGAGGATTTTATAAGCCAAATATTTCGGGGAACAGCCGTCCTGTCTAGTTACAGCACTCATTTTAATATTCTACATCAAAATTTAAGCTTTAACTTGCAGCAAGCAATTGAAGTGTGTAGCTGCAAAAGTAGGCATTTCTTTCTTTTTTTTTCTTTTTTTTTGCAAATGTGTGTGTGTGTGTGTTTCTTTTTTTTTTTTTGCATATATTGCAAAACTCAGTAGTCCAAAGATCTGAGATTGACCAAAAATTTTAAAATGGTCCCCTAAATAGTTTATTTAAAACAATAAATGGTATTGTAACCATATTGTTTTTCCTAAAAAGATTTTTTTTTTTTTGTTGAGATAACTACTTTTACTACCATACACTTCAGTTGTAAAACTTCATTCTTTATTCCTAATTGTAAGTTTTTGATTTATCAGTTTCACCCTTTGATAATGATCAATTGAATGCTAAAAGTAGTCCCAGAATTATAAATTTTAAACTATTTCAAAATGTTCTAATTTGCATTATTACTTTCCTTTTCTCAGGTATGGCCTGATTTTTCCACTATTCGTTAATTATTTTATGGACATTCCAAGGGTAGCCCAGACGTATATTCTAGGTGTTCCGGTTACTGGAAAAACGTTAACATACTTATTAGGACTTCAGGTATTTATGTTTTCCTTCTGTCCTTTTTTAACTTATTCATAGTGACTTTTGGTGTTCTTTTTTTTTTTTTTTTTTTTTTGCTTATTGGTTTCCTTGTGATAAATTCTGTTATGGGAAAAAAAAAACATTTCATAGAAAGATTACTCTGCTTACTCTAATAAGTACTGCCAAAATTGAATATAAATTGAAACTAAAAGAGGAGGAGGAAGGAAGGGAATCAAATGTAAATTTAAACTGAAATCAAATAGAAGTTGTTGTACAAATTAGTAGGGAGTGTTTGGGATTTACATGTTACTAAATGTTTTTAAATGATGTTTTGCATTTGAATAAGAAAATATATTGCTTGCTTTTGCAGACATTTTTATTCAATAATATGTCGTTATTTGAGTATTTTTCGTAAAACCCTGGTTTTCATAACATTGGGCCAAGTGTTTCTTCTACAGTTTGGTCAATTTTTGAGTTGATTTTGCTTTGCAGACCTATAAAATCCAACTTTGTTTTTTTATATATTTTGTTAAAACTTTTGATAAAAAAATATAATTTTTTTTTCTTCTGTTTGCAGCAAATACAACATTCATGCACTTGTTTTTTGAATACTGTAATACAAATATTAAAACTTGTCCTATATAAAATCCAGTTCCAGTGTAAACCCCTAAGTTAAAATAAAAAAAATGTTTATTTATTTTGTTATTATTTTATCTATTTATTTATTTAAAACATATATGTGCAACTAGTTACTAATTGACCATTATTCAGGGGTGATTGTGTTCCGGTATTTTACCGGATTTCCGGTATTTACATCTTGATTTCCGGTATCTTCATCTTCAAAAATACCGGAACCATCCTATATTTTCAGAAAAAACCACTTTTGTAAAATTTAGGTCGATGTTTAATGAAACGCCGAAAGTCCAAATTGAAGACGTTTCGTTTGATATAAAGCGTAAGCTACCCTCATGTTTTGCAATCTCTGTGGTAATTATTGAAGAACAGCTGGGGTGAGAGATGGAATAAAGGCTAGATAAGAAGAGAAAGGAGCGTTACTTGATATTTTTCCCCTTAATATTTTCTTTTCAAGATGTCTAATATCGTTTCTGTGTTGCGTATCTTAATATGCAGATGATGTAACTAGGGTTGCCCATTACCCCCGACTGCGATGGCACCCCTCAATTTTACCAAGCCCCCTTTTTTCTTAAGAATTGCCACCCACTAATAAAAAGACTTAAATTCTTCTAAATTAATTTCTCCAAAAGTTTCTGTGTATAATCTGCTTCATGACCCCTCCCCCTCCCCTCCCGACACAAACACATGAAAATCCTTGCTGTAACTATATTATAAGATTAAATAGCTAAAATATTTATTCACCAAGATGGCCTATGGCTTTTCTCTGTTGTAGATGCTTATGTAATAGGTTTAACAGTCCCCCCCCCCCCATTAAATGTTGAATTTAACGACTTATATATCGAAAATATCGATATTTGGAGAGCGATATATCGTGGCATTAAAATTCGGATATCGCCTAGCCCTATTGCGCAGTGATCATAATACATTCTCCCCCTTTTGCCCCAAACTTATTGAATTCTGAAATATTTATGCACTTTTAGAAAATGAATGTAATAAATGGTTAAGGATTCAGATATAATGGTGGAAAATAAAACATTTTTAGAAATGAGAAAAATTAAGAGAATTTAATTCTCTCCATGCACATGGACATGTTAAGTCCAATTAAAACTTCGAGTTTTAGCCCCAACAAATAATTATATATATAAATAATGTGTGCATACACGTAATGTGTATATGCATGCCCATCAAAACACTTTTTCTTCTTGGAATAAAGTTCAGGTATTTTTTCATGGAGTCACAATCACCCCTGATTATTGTAAAAAAAAAAATATTTTTTCTTCCATTTTATCGTATTACAAAGTTCTTGTAAAAACAAAATTTTATAAATTCAACTTGTTGTGCTAAGGAATTTCAAAAAGTAAAATTTGTCAAAGTTTTGATGCTATTTGACTACATTCGTCATTAAATGCTTATACTCATTTATTGCATTTGTTAGTATATGTTATTTAGTTTTGAAATTTTGAATATTTTTTGTAAAATGTTTTTTTTTCCTTCCATTAAATTTCTTATTTTTAAAAACTTTTTTAAGGTCATGAGTACTAATAAAGCATCGATGGTGTCTGGAATTTGTTCCCTGGTAAGATTTTACATACCTCAGTGTATGCTTAAAACCTTTTTTTTTATTTATTATTTTTTTTTTTAAAACTCAAACTGTAAAATACTTTGCTATAGGAAGGAACTTTTGAATGTAAAGTAATTATCTTTGTTTTTTCGTAAAACATACTTCTTACTTTCTTATTATATGTTCTAATTATGTTACAAATTTATGTCCTACTTCAATTGTGGATGTTTTTCTTTTATAATTTCCTTTATTTCTTTTTTTTTTAATTTTTTTTCCCGTGTGTATAGCTGTTTGATTTTTCTAAGAATACACTTACTATTTTTTGATAAATGTCTCTTTCTGTTTTGTACACAGGGGCTGATAAAATCTAAATCTCTAGGAGCCAGGCAAAAATGCCAGCATGTATTTAAAAAAAGAAAAACTTATAACATTATATCATAATTTCTACACAGCTTCTTATATCTTTTTGTAACTTTCATTGTTAATTTTAAAGTAAGTTTTATATCACGCATTTTAAGGCTAAAAGTATTGGTTCTTGCAATAATTAAATTGTCGTGTTCTTAGAATACTTGTACAATTATTGAAGACTACACACAAATTTGCAATATCCTGCTTAAAGCTTATATTGAAAACTTAAGGCAGAGGTGCCTACCTAAGAGCGGGGGGGGGGGGGGGGGGGGGGGGAGTCATGGTGCAGACTGCGCCATTGAAATTTTTAGGGAGTGGGTATTTTAAGATGGTATTTTCTTTTTTTTCGGGGGTAGGTGGGTTCGCCCTTGCTCTTAGGGGGTGGCTACCCCTGCAAAGGCATGCAAAAAATTGATTCATATTATGGTGCAGTTAGGGCTATTGCTATAGAACATTCTGAAGTTGCAGAATATTTTACTTTCTATTTGCTGCATTTCCTGGCTTTGCATGTTTTACCTCGAGAATAAAAATTATGTCAAATGACGCATGTTCAACAATCAGGAAAAGAAAAAATACGATAAAATTTCCCATCAAAATAATCATTCTTAAAGAAAGAAAACGGCAAATAAAGAATTCTCGAATAAATTGAACGCAACCCAGTGTTGCCAGATGGTTAAATCCAGATTTCCCCAATTCCCTTCCAACTTTTCCCCAAAAAGCGATGTTTTCTATCAAAATTCCCCGAATTCGAAATTTTTTTTCCCACTAATATTTTCATCAAATGAATCGACTTCCTCTAATATTTTTCTCTTGAAGAAATTTTTTTTCCCCTAAATAGCCAAATTTTCTTATCAAATTCCCCAACTTTTCTTCTTCCCATTATCGCCGCTTTTTTTTTTTTTGTCTTCTTTACCTTTACTAATAATGAAGCTGAAAGTCTCTTTGTCTCGATATCTCTCTGTCCGGATCTCTCTTTCTGTTAGGTTCCCTGTGACGTGCATAGAGCCTAGACCGTTCGGCTGATTTTCATGAAATTTGGCAAAGAATTAGTTTGTAGCATGCAGGTGTGCACCTTTAAGCGATTTTTCAAAAATTTGATTTTGTTCTTTTTCTATTCCAATTTTAAGAACATTTTCCCGAGCAAAATTATCATAAGATAAAAGAGTACATTACCAAGTTATCATAATGTGGAATAGTAACATGGGCAAACCAATTGGCGAGAAATACATTATGCATTATTTGTAAATATACAGGGGGACCAAAAGACCTTTTAATTTTATACTACGGGCTAAGCCGTGCGGGTGCCACTAGTCATAAATACAAGGACCTGATCCACAGATAAGAAATAGCCAAATATTATTTTTTTCTGCTCGCATTTACTACTCTGCTTCTGTATGTACAT
The DNA here is from genome assembly GCF_026930045.1 of Uloborus diversus. NCBI lineage: Eukaryota > Metazoa > Arthropoda > Arachnida > Araneae > Uloboridae > Uloborus > Uloborus diversus. The sequence goes on along the minus strand of NC_072739.1, from coordinate 129,990,962 downwards.
TTAAACTATGATTTTTGTATATATTTATCGAAGAACACTTTTCATCACACTTATTTTTACCTGTTTCAAGTATCAACTAGTTACGCAGAACATTGATGCGAATTCCATAGCATAATATTCCACATAATGTGAAATGCGAATTCCATAAAGTTGAGCAAAGCTAACCCAACGCTGTTTGATACAATGTTCCTACTACTTCTTGACGCAAATTTAAATACAAAAAAAATTCTTTTTTCCGAGGTTTTTTTTTTCCCCCTGGTTTTTCTCAAGGAAAAAATATTTCCCCAAAGAATTCCCCTCAAAACCCATTTCCCCAAAATTTCCCCAGAGAGCACCAGATTTCCCCAAAATGGGGAAATTCCCCCCAATCTGGCAACACTGAAGCAACCCTCCATAAATACACCTAAAATCCTTTTATAAAGAAAGAAGATAAATCACCAAATAATAATCAAAAGGGGAAATTTTTACTTCAAAACAAAAGCAAAATTTTGTGTCAAAATCGAGGAAAAAATGTGGCAACCTTCTGAATGGTTTTATTTAAAATGAGATCATGCAAACGATAATTTTGCTATAGTGATTTCTGTTCCATTAGGCTGAATAAGGTAGTTGAATTTTTTCCCGGTGATTTTACAGCCTTGTTTTTTTTTTTTAATTCAAAGGAATAAAATCAACGTTTGGGGCATTTTTCACGAGCTTTTGAATAGCGCTAAATTTGAACTGATTGGATAATTATTTTGGGTAGAAAGGACCATTTAATGCCATTTTTGGGCCCTAAAATTAAAATGCGCACCGTTTGGTTCTTTTTTGGCGTTTGAAAACCACCCTACGTTCCTTCTCGTGTGCACAAGTACCTCCCTGCCAAATTTGGTTCAGATCCAACGAAAACTGGATTTGTATAGGGAACATGTATACACACATATAGATATAAACATATATTCTTTGTTTCATTTATATAGATTTAGGTGCAATGTAGAAAATCTAGGCATTACAGCAAGCTGGTGCCTGATATTTATGACTTGCTGGCAGTAAAATGGTAAGGTGGACAATTCGTCGGATTCAAATATTTTCAGAACATTAAGAGTCGAATCTTTTGTTCATTCAACTTTTTATTATTTTCCATAGGAAAAAAGGGTGGGAAAAACTTGCTTTTCTGTAGATAGAAATTCTACTCAATAAATTCTTAAGGCTTTAAAGAATGCATAAGCTGGAGATATTACAAAGGTTTTTTTTTTTTTTAATTTTTCTTTTTATATATAGAGAAAATAATATAAGTAAATAAACACAGTTAGTTCTCGATTTAACTGTTCTATATAACAACCCTCTCTGTTTAAAGGTTTTCATAGTCCCAGATGCTCCACTGTAGTTTTAGAAGGATTCTACTTAAGGACCATTTATTGTGGTTCCCTGAAAGTCGTTAAATAGAGAATCAACTGTACTTTATTTTTTATGAATGAAAGAAATTATTAATATTTTAATTCTAATGAACCAAATATTTTAATGTCTAATAACATACTGTACTTGGCAGTAAGTTATCATCCCTAAGCCAGGGCTAAGGCAGAACTATATGCAATAAACCAGACAGCCCGGTTATCACATCCAGAGACTGGAGTTTCATTCATGTTAGAACTCATCAGTCTGGGATAATGAATAAACGAGCTGGAGGCCGATGTCACCTTATTAAAGCTGAGAGCACCAACAAACTGGTAGATAAAGTAAATTTATCTCACCAGCGAATGTCCGCAGCATGACGCGGTTAACCTCGTGAATTAAAGTCAAAGCTTGGGTATAGCAGTAAGTTACTGCCTGTAAGCCAGGGTTAAAGCAAAACTTCATGCAATACTAGCTGCGTCGCCCGGCTTTGCACGGTCCACCTCGAAAATAAAAGTTATGTCAAGTGACGCGAGTTCAACACTCAGGCTTGAACCAAAAAAAAAAGTCAGTGTAGTTTTGCGGCAGATTGCGGAAACCCCCCCCAAAAAAGTAAACATTTTAAATCCCCTGTGATTACAGGAAAAGCCTCAAAACAAAAACAAGAATTTTACCTGTTCATATTCGAGAAAAAGAAATGGCAACAGATCTTTCATCTCAATGATTTTCTTCACGCTGTAAATTTTAATAAAAGCGTTCATCCGAAAAGTTGAGTTGAAGCACTGAATAATAATTTGAATGGAGGAAAGCCTTCAAAAAATATGGATTTTATTTTGAAATCTAAGAGTCATAATTAATAATTTTTAATTGATATCTCCGCTAATTATTATCGGAGGATTATGTTAAATAGCCAAACATGAAGACGGGAAGATGACGAATCCATCAATACCTGGTTCGATGGTCAGTTCACTGTCGTTCGGGAGAAGAAGCTTGGACATAGATAGATAGATAGATACTCAGATTTTATATGTATAAGATACCAAACAGTCTGGTAATCACATCCAGAGAAGGAGAGAGAGTCTCTCCCTAGCTCTCTTTCTCTTTCTCTCTTTCACTGCCTGTCTAGTTTTAACAAGAACGAAACTGCAGTCTCTGGATGTGATGACCGGGCTGTCTGCTGTTTTGAATGTAATATTGTGCTTGTTTTGCAAAGATATTCGTTATCATTTTATAAGAAAGTGTAATAGAAGAAAACTAGATTTTTTTGCATAGTTTTCATTCTTGCATCAAGCTTGAACAATTGAGATTTTAATTTGTTTTACACACCCTTTTGGAGATACAAATTAATCTCTAAATTCATAACCAGTATACTTCTAGAAGCAGCAAAAGGCAATTCCTAACAAGATTTATTGAACTTTGTTGTAAATTTAAAGGCTTTTAAGGTATAAAAAGGATAACTAAATTTTAAAAAACTGCCAATGAAAGCTAAAAAAAAATACAGTTACCGCTTTGCATAGTCCTTCAAGTTTCTAAAACCCTCAAAGGAACTAGGTACTAGTTCTGAGTATGTTTTTAATTAGCTTCTTCATTAATCTAGTTTATGTGATCTTTACTTCACTATTCCGTTACTTGGTTTTCATGAGTTAATTGCACCTAACTCAATATTTATAAGAACATAAATTTAGATATGATGTAACTTTTTAGATTTAGAATATGAATGTTATCTTGCTTCTTCCTTAACATGCTGGGCCATCTGCAATGATACATTCTTATTTACATTATTTTTAATGCTCAATTATGGATTATCTCTGCAAAGTTAATACTGTCCCCTATGATTTGCTAATAGCTAACTTTGTTTTGCTTTATAAATTTTTAACTAATGCATAATTTAGATTTTAATTTATTTATGATGCATTTGAGAATGAAATTTATAATCTTTGATTTCGGAACTATGATATCTTTATGTATGGATATTTTGAGTGTAACTTTGCTTTTATTGAATTTGTTTCAGACAGCAGGGATAATATGCAGATGGAACATATTTCATGTTTTAGACATAATAAAAGTTCCAAAGGTTTTAGCTCGAGTGGCCAGCATGTGTTTTGGGTGGATATTGGATTCTTCTCCTCCCTCGGAAGGTTCCGTCCCAATCGGTGCAACCATAGAAATACAAAGGCAACAGCAAATTGAAATAATGGAGCAACAGCTCTTACTCTCCAGAGCAAGAGAAAATAGGGACAGAGGCAATTCTAATGTAGGTGCTCGTGTTTTTTAATGTAGGTTCTCTATTTTTTACTCATTAGCTAGATTTTGTTTTTCCTTTTTTTTTTCACAGCTATGAGGTTTTGATGGTGTGGACACTTTAAGACTTCTTGAGAAAGCATATTTCTAATATTTTTCATCTGATTTTGTAGCTTAATAAATTGTTTATTATGAAGCAATATTTGTTTGTAAATGACACTGTGAAAAAGGTCTTTTTTTTTTTTCCAAAAGATTACAAATCTTACACTTCCCTAAGCAGTAG